>NC_047661.1:126457032-126687032 GCF_011762505.2 Arvicanthis niloticus | reverse complement strand
GAGGGTTCACATTTGCATCTTAACCTAATCAAATATCAAATATTAATACAACCAGGAGGGGTTTGAATGTTTTCAGAGCACAGTGGCTCTTTAAGTTATAAATATGAATAATGGACTTGGCTAAGTTTCAAAACTTAAATAAGATCATAGCATCAGATTTGGTGTGCTGTGTTGAAAGCTTCATACTTGAGTTCTGTCCTTAAAGTGATTAATTTCTTTTTAATCACAGTTTGAGAAAACTAGGTAAGAGAAACTGCCCTAGCCAACTAGAATTTATCAAAACCATTGTCCAAGTACAATGAAACCTGCCATATCTACAGGTCTGTTGCAAGATTGTCAACAATTACTCTGCTTCATGTTAATAATATTTTTCAGGTAGATATAATTTTAAAATGTGAATATAAAATAATATGAGAGAACTACCATATCAGAATACTGACTTCAGATTGGGGTGGCTAAAAATAACATATATAGTACCTTATAGGCAATCACAGGATTACAATTTAACAAAATGTTTATTTGAATAGTTTATAATTTTACGTCACTTTGAGATTTCAAATTTTTATTGTAGTGAACCATTGTTTGAAGAATATTGATCAATGCGTGACAGGGCATATTGTTCATTTATCATTTCAATCTACAGAAGAGACATCAAGAAGGCAATGAGACACATTACAAAGCTTAGAAAAAGTGTCAGAATATTTTGGGGTTTTTTGATTAAAAATATCAGTGGAATTTTAAATGTTTGAATTTTATTTGGGCGAGCAATGAGATCAAGTGAAATATATCCTGTTTACAGCAGGTAACTGATGGAATTTCAAGAGCTGTGAGTCAGTGGTTGGTTTTCAAGGAATGTCTTTTTGAAGACTGCTATATCAGAACATGCTTATTTAGAAAACCAACTTTTCACAACCTTCTCTCTCTGGACCAGTGTTCTCAAACTTCCTAATTCTGTGATACTTTAATATGGTTTTCACGTTGTGTTGACCCTAAGCCATAAAAATATTTTATTGTTACTTCATAACTGTATTTTTGCTTCTGTTAAGAATCATAATATAAATATATGATATTTAGGATATCTAATATATGACTTCTAAAAGTGTCATGGTCCACAGGTTGAAAACTGCTGCTGTAGTCTGTGTTAAAAATTCCTCTATTTTTAAAGTACCATATAATGACCAGCTTAAAATTTAATTGGAGTGTAGAGTTTAGCCTATATTACAAGAGGCATTCTTAGGCCTAAGAGCACAAATAGAGTTGCTAGAAGGTTATTTCAAGATTATTATCTGTATTCAATAGTTTATTATATAGGATAGCTGTTGAAATTATGGAAAACAGATTCAAAATAATTTTGATGCTAAACTGTTTTTAGTTAAGAACCCCCAAAACCATTCTAATCAATGTTTACTTTTTCAAGATAACTAACAACAGTTTCCAGATTAAAAGTTTCTAGAAAAAAAAAAAAACGTGTTTTTAAACTGATTCTTTGCTTTTGTTCTTGTGTTAAGTTTGGTTTCTATGCAGTTCTTCAAAATATGTTTCCAAAGCACTGAGAAAAATGTCATGCTGTTATCCACATCAAATGATGCTGACATAATTTTAATTTATAAATCTACTTGAAAAATGTATGCATCAAAATTCTGTTCAATCAGTGTAAATACTGATACAGAATGCAAGTATTAATAAAGTATTTCCCTGGATTTGAATAATTATTATTATGGAAATCAGAAACTGAGTGTATTAAATAGACTTCAAGAATGAAGTCTTACCTTCACGAATCCTATAATGCTGTTGTTATGTTGGGGAAAGTGTTAACAACATTATCACTTTTATTCAAAGATCATATATAACGCATTATTTCTTCAAAATAGTGTATAATTAAAAATCACCATGTCAAATTCAAAAGGTATTTGTACCCTAACAGCTTTTCTCCATCTAAGTACAATTTTTCCAGTGTAATTTGAATAAAAAGCCTATTTTTCTGTATGATATGTATAATATATGTATGTGCATGTTCATAAATGTACATGGTATAATATAATATGATGTGTGTAATATGTTTATGTTAATCTTTTTATATTTGCTTACAGAAAAGCATAAGGAAAGTGTTCAGCTTTTTTGCTAGATAGAGTTTAAAATAATCCTGACTGGCTGTACATATACCATTAGTGTTTGGCAAAATATAATATTTGAAATCATACACAGTATGATATAATATTTAGCGGCTATATTAAGTGCATATTTAAGTGACTATTATTGTCCACAATAGTATTTATTTATTCCATAGACTGTCACTAAATACACCACTCTTATTTTTTTATTTTTCTCTCAATTTCAATATACTTAAAATACAAAATTTATCTTATTAAATTTTTGGTTGGCTTAATATGAACAACACTACCAACACCTGTTATACCACTCTTTTTGCCACGTAAGGAAGAACATGACGTCTTCAGGCAGGTCCTTCATAGTTGATGCTAAAGATTTTTTTCCATGACTTTCAGATGATAGGCAAAGCAAACCTACCCTGAAAAAAACTTGAGAGGTTGTCAGCACTGCTGCATGATTGGCGAGTTGCAGAATATCGAACTTCCATTTTTAGTCATGGATAGGGAGGCAAGGTGTTAGAGAGGGGCTCGTGTAGTGCACTCAATATATCAAAGAAAAGAGACTGTGCTCACAGCATTTTGCTACTTCATTTACTGTACAAGCTGTTTCTTAATGGCATATTTAGGATGGCATGTTAGCTTGGTGCTCTAAATTCTAAAGCATAAATGCTAATTCCAAATTTGTAATGTGATGCACAAAAAGGATTCACATTAGAGCTACCTCACAACATCTGCTCTTCCTGAGAGCATCTCAATTGACAAACCCTCTGGACGTACTGTTGCACATGAACTCAGGCTGTGGATAATAATGCTTTGTCTAAAAATAAACAAAACCATTCTCTTCGGCACTTGGACTCCACCCACGCTTCTTAAATAATATAAGTAAGTAAATTATTATGAATATTTTTAACAACCTTACACTTACATATTTAGGAGAGCATACCTGAACATATTCAATGTTTTCTTATATCTACATTAATGAAAGTGATGGCATTATTCACATCTCACTATTTCAGAATTCTGATAGTTAAAGCAAAGGTAAATGTTTAAATTTCTATCAAGGAAGAATATTTGGGTACAGGTTCCTGACTTGCTATGGCCCAGTTTGTCATTTTTAAAAGGATGATGCTGTAAAATGCTTTCATTATATTTTAAACTTTCCTTGTGATTCTCAACATATGGTAAATGGGCTTTCTCGTAATTCTAGACAGTGAGGCCAGCTCCATGATCAGGAGTGCAAATTTGATTATTCTATACTGTGCTGTGTTATAAACATTTTGTACACAGATATTCAATAAATTATTGAAAATTGTCAAGTCTTCCCCATGAAAGAACGTTGAATGATTTTTCCACACAGTTGTTTGATCTAATGCTTCTGCACATGCTGAAGGCAGGCTACACATAGCCCTCAGAGGATTTTTTCCTCAAGGTATAATTTATTCTCAGTTATTTTACATCCAGTGTGAACCGATTTGTACTGGTACTGCAAGTAGGAAAAGTTTTTATTAAATAAAATATGTTTATGCAAAAAAGGGTCTGACTAGGTCTAAGTATGACCAAAATGTCTGTTTAGAAGGGCACATGCTGATTCATCTCCCTTGGGATTTTTGTCTATTTAAATGCTTTAAAATTATTCTAACATTTTATAAACTATACTTTGATCATATTATTTCCACTCCCTCACCTCCTCACAGATCTTTTCTACTTCTCCACACTTCCAGATAAAATTCTTTTTTCCCTCAATAAAAAAAAAAAGAAAACTAAGACTGAAAAAGAAATCCACAAACATGTGACCTGATTTGGAGTGTCACGGATATACCAGTGACACTTTCCTGGTAAAAACTTATTTCTCTTTCCCAGACAGTATAAATTGTAAGTAGCTTCTTGGTTGGGAGTGGAGGCTTTTTTTGGGAGGGGGTGGGGAGTGGAGTTTTGTGTGCAGCTTCTCTTCTTTGTTCTGGGATTTTGTCCGGTTCCATTCTGTGCAGGTCTTGTGTGCACTATTTCAGTTTCTGTCATTTCACACGTGTATCACTACTGCTGTGTCTAGAAGACACTTTTGTCCTTAGAATCATCTAACACTTCTTGCTCTTACAATCTGTCTACCTCCTCTTCCACATAGATCTCTGATCCTTGAGAGAAGGGTTTGAATCTAAAGACATTGCATTTAGGACCGTGTGTTCCAAAATCACTCACCCTCTGCACAGTGCTCAACTAATCATCATCTACTGAATGAAACAACTTGTCTGATGAAGATTCATCACCGCTCTGCTCTGTGGGTACAGCAGTGTGCCATTAGGAATCATTTTCTATTTTGTTTTGAGTTTATATGTAATTTTGTCATTTCCCACTTATTTCTTCTCCATCCAAAACCTATCCTATGATCCTCTTTGCTCATTTTGAGAGTCATAACTCTTTTTGTTTGTTGCTACTACTTTCATATATATATTCATAAACATAAATATGACATCTTCAATCAGTTTAATGTCATTTTACATAATTTTATTGCCATGTTTCTTTAGCAGAATAATAGCATTAAGTTTCCCCCAGGAGTAAGGCTTACTTAGTCTTTACTTCTTGAGCACATTATAAGTGTCATGCATGAGTTCCATCTCACATGTTGGTTACTTTTGTAACATCTGTGACCATTATCACAACAGTACCTCTCATACCAACTCTCATTGATTATGAATGAATAGTATAGAAATGTTGTTCATTCATCAATTAATAAAGATTGAATTTTTTTATTAATGTTTTAAAATGTTAATTTGTAGTCACAGACAGTAATTAATATGATCTAAGAACTTATAGTCTGCTTAATTTGAACATTCTAAGAAATTTTTCTGGTGATGCAAATTAGAAAATATGCAAACATGTTAGTTAACCTATGATGAACTTATTATATAATATATTAATAAAACAAGAGTCAAAATTTCAGTAACAACCAGATGAGTAATAATTCCAGTGTTCATTTACACCAACCAGGATGAGATGTGTATAATCTACATCCATTAAAATGAACATCTTCTGTTGGTATGCACACAGCCTAGATCTGCTATGTATAAACCAAGCTTAAGTAGCACTTGCTTATAAATAACTGTATCAGATGAAGCACATCACGTCTAATCTAAGAAAGACTAAATTAAAACTGAAAGAGAGAAATAAAAGATTCCAGGTACCATAGACAAGTACTTAGCAGTCTTCAGGATTAACTTATCTATCTAATTTACATGCAAAATATTCTGAAAAATGTATTCACTTATCTGAATATGTGAGGTTCAAAGTCAAGTTTTCATTCACCATCTCAATGACACAGGAGACTTGGGATTTTTCCTTTATCTTTTTGAATTATCTTCAAAATTGCTTCTTCTTCAGTTTGTTTTATGCAATGGAACAAGATGAACACAAGAACTAAAGAAAAAGAAAACCTTCTCTGACTGCCAAGGGGTTTGTCCAACAATTGTTGTTTTCCCCTCAGTCATTTTGGAACATATTTTAAAATTTTTAAGTACTATTCAGTTAACCTTTTTCTTTCTATACATGAATTTATCATTGCTGTTATAAAGAAGTATGTGTGTATTTATTTTGTATATATATATATATATCTGCATTTGTATATGTATTGAAATATATGTTTTTGTTTTATAAACATTACATATAAAGATTTACATATCTGTTCACATATATGTGTTTATATTCATACACACATATATATAAAGAGAGTGGGAGAAAGAGTGTCTTGATAGAGTTTTATCTTGACTGAACTTGTCAAATCTAATGATATTCCTATTTGATATATTATGATTCTGTATCAGAGCTGAAGTATGAATGGACCTGGTTTGAAAGACCAGGAAAGGACAGAGATAGTATCCTAAAAAGTGTATTCATTTGCATTTTTTCTAAATGTTGACTGCCAGTTGAACCAACACCATTTGTTGAAAATGCTTTCCTTTTTCTACTGGATAGTTTTAGCTTCTTTGTCATAGATCAAGTGACCATAGGTGTGTGGGTTCATTTCTGGGTCTTCAATTCTATTCCATTTATCTTCCTGCCTGTCACTATGCCAACACCATGCATTTTTTTATCACTATTGTTTTGCAGTACAGTTTAAGGTCAGGGATGGTGATTCCCTCTGCAGTTCTTTTATTGTTGATAATAGTTTTTGCTATTCTGGGTTGAATTGACTTGAAATTTTGATGGAGATTGCATTGAGTTTCATATAGATATAGATAGACTGCTTTCAGTAAGATGGCCATTAACTCAGTCACAAAAGAATGCACATAGTATGCATTCACTGATAGTGGATATTAGCCCAAAAGTTCTGAATACCCAAGATTCAATTCACAGACCATATGAAGCACAAGAAGAAGGAAAACCAAAGTGTAGACATTTCAGTGCTTCTTAGAAGGGGAAACAAAATACTCACATGAGAAAATATAAAGAAAAAGTGTGGGGGAGAGACTGAAAGAGGGGCCATCCAGAGACTGTCCCACATGAAAATCCATCCTATATAATACAGTCACCAAACCTGGAAGCTACTGTGGATGTTGGGAAGTCCTTGCTGAAAGGGGCCTGCTATTGCTGTCTTCTGAGAGGCTCTGCCAGAGCCTGACAAATAAAGAGGTGGATGCTCACAGCCAATCTTTGGACTGAGCACAGGGGTCCCAGATGGAGGAGCTGGAGAAAGAATGGAAAAGGCTCAGAGGGTTTGCAGCCCCATGGGGGAAGCAACAGTGTCAACTGGCCAGCTTCCCCACCCCCCCAAAAAAAAAAACTTCTAGGGACTGGACCACCAACCAAAGAATACACATGGAGGGACCCACGGCCCTTAGCCCTGAGGGGGTTCGATGCCCCCAGTGTAGGGGAATGCCAGGACAGAAAAATTGGTGTGGGTTGGGGGTGGGTGGGAGAGCACCCTCATAAAGGCAGAGGAAGAGGGGATGGCATAGAGGGTTTCCAAAGGGGAGACCTGGAAAGGGGAAATATTTGAAATGTAATTAAAGAAAATATCCAATTTAAAAAAAAAAAAAAACAGGAAAAAAGAGTGTATTCATAACCTCCTGAGGGAAGCCACACACTCCCATGCTACAATGAATATTCAGAAATGATGTGGTGAGCCTGAGTTTGTTATACCTTCTCTTGTCCTCGCAGCTTCCTGAAGTCACTTGAAGATTTAAAACAATGAAGCTTTATCTCAGTTTCCCATTGGTCTCAGTGTAGCATTTTCTCTTCTGAGACTGATGTTCCTCCATCTTTTTCTTTTTGAGTTGCTCTATGCTCTTCCGGTTATTTTTTTTTTTCATGTTCTCTTGTCTTTGACAAGTTATTTCTCCTCACACATTTCAGTTACTCTCTCCTACTCTCTCTCTCTTTTGAGAAAAGTTTATAGGGAGTTTTAACTCAACAATTCTCTCTCTCTCTCTCTCTCTCTCTCTCTCTCTCTCTCTCTCTCTCTCTTGCTGTCTCTACTCTTGTTCCTTCTCTTCCTCCTTTTAAAACCACTAGATGTTTTATTACCTTATTTAAAAATTCAGCCAATATAGAAAGTTATGATACTTCTGCTCTGTAATAATTTTTTCACTAAATCTGAGGAACTCTATATTTGTAATTTCATTTACCTTTGGTAAATTGATATTTAAATTAAAAAATTCAAATTGGTAAATATTTATTATATATCAGAAGGTGAATTTGGAAATTTCTACTACTGCTAAATGCCCAAGAGATGAAGTCCTACACTAAAATTGTTATGAGATGTCCCGTGCTAACTTGTTTCTATGACCTAGTGTTTCCCTCTAAATATTTGTTCAAGCTCACCAAGAAGTCTAGGTCTGCACCTGCTGTTCTTCATTCTATGAAATACTGCTTTTCTCTCATCTAGTTTACATTTATTCAGTTTTTACTATATCAATATAACCAATTCTGTGCTCAGTTTTTCTCATGGCGTACTCAGATAAAAGAAAATAATAAAGATAATGTCTCAAAATCATTATCAATTTCTCAATAAAAGGGGCTCATTTGATAGCCTACAAATAAAAACAGAAAATGTAGAAAGTAAACACAGGCCTTATCTCACTTAGATATAAGATGCTTTGTGAATTCAACAGTCCAATCATCACTCTTCTCAGGGTGTGGAGAAGGAGACTAAAAATCAAACCATCTTCCTGCCTAATGCATGCAGGGTGTTAGAAAGCTTGTGGTCTCACACTTAACCTTGTGACATTTTAAAGCCTTGTCAGTTATACTTGTTGATGCTATCATATTCGTTAAAGCATAAACATTTGTGTCAGATATTAAAGTGGCATACACTGGTATTTCTTGGAATTTATTACAATTTTTATTTACAACTTTTATAACTGAGTGCTTGCTATATTGCTTATTTGATCTGACCTTACATTATAAATTCTTTGTTTATTTTTTAAAATATCTATCTTCAATTAAACAGGGGGGTATATATTCTTTTTAGGATTCTGGCTTTAAGCTCTGGAAAGAAAAAAAATTATTCCATTCTCACAACTTATAATATGACAACAAATATTTAAAAATAAATAGCATATACCTTATGTTCAACCAAAAGCATTGTTTTCTTAGAAAATTATGAGGAGCACAGAGTTTAGGACAATTGACTGAATATGATTCATGAATAAATTCAGTCTTCAATGTATAAAGTGCCTTTCTTGCCCCATTATTAGATGAAATAAACCCAAGGACAAAGAAAATCAAGAGATAATCCTTTTGGCAATCTTGTCATGCAATTTCTGCAAAACATTCCCTGCCGTGCAGTTGTTCAAAGCCTTACATGCTGAGACCCACTTGCTGTGAAAAGAAAAAAAAAAACTGACTGCCTCTTTCTGAGAGTCTAGAAAGGAAAGGAAGCAGCTATGGCTGCGTGACCCCTGACCCCAGTCTGGGCAAGTCATAGGGCAGGCTCTTAGGTAGGGATCCATTGCATTGGTTGCTCATCTTCCATCCTGATTGGCAGAATGGATCTGCTTGGAACAGGAATATTCCAGCTAATGTTGGCTGGGCTATAGTTGTTCTGGTTTTTGTTTGCTGTAGTTACACTTTGTTTTCTCCATTTCTGTGCTTCCTTAATCCTCATAATCTTATGGCAAAACCATGTCATATTGTAAAAGAACAAGACCACACACTTCTAGACTTTATGATTGTTAAACACACACCAAAGACTTTACAAGAAATCTTTATGCTGACAAAATTTTCAAGCGTACTTAAAGTGAGTCAAAATTCCCCACGTTCTGGGATGTGACCCTCACTGTTGGGACAGGGACACAAGTTTGTCATTTAGTGGAGCGAAGCTGTAGATTGACACGGAAGGAGCTTTAGAAGGAGGTGTTGCCATAAAAAAAAAAGAAACTTTACATTGGTACTTGTGAGGGTGAAATGCTTTGAATACTATGTTAGGCTTTTTAATTAGGATTTTTAATGATCAATAAGTATAAAAGGCAGAACTCTGAATGCTTAGATTGAATATTTCTTCTTATTCCATTTTTAACCCTGTATGTTTCCCTGAGACAATATGAAAGGAGTCTTTGTTCCTTTCAGATGAATACAATTATAGAACACTATATGACTCTTGTTGATTCATTTGATTCCAGTACTCGGCATGGTTACTTTTAAAATGCCATTTTATCAAATAGGACACATAGAGATTCTAAAACAGCAAAATGAGTCTTCCCACTTAACTTTTCATAGGACTTCAATTTCTTTGGTTGAAATTATCCACACAGATTCAGACTGCCTTTCAGTTTCAAGAAGGAATGCTGTATTTGGTTAAAAAATGACTAATATCTTGATCATTTTGGTTCCTTAGGCTCAAAGCCTTAAGATTAAATTATAAATATAGCAAACACATATTGATGTGTGAATTCTGCCTGACATATGCTACGCTGTGTGTATTTAGTGATTTTTTTTTAGAATTGCTAGTTTTTTTAAATAACAGATTTTATGGAACCTCATTTATATCCATGCTTCCAGGATTTTAGTATGACATCATATTTTGAATATATCTTGTATAGCAAAGTGTAGTGAAAACCATAAGCAAATAAAAAGTAACCCCTTTCTAAACACACTGCTGCTTTCAAAAACTGTTTTTAATACTCATTTTATTTTTTACAGTAAATATATTTTAACAGAGTGTTACTTATATATGGAGCACAGGAAATATTCATACAGTTGTTTATCATCAAGCTTTCCCCTGACATTAACGTCTTTTATAACCATGGTGCAGTTTTCAAAAACCAGGAAACTACGATGGGTAAACGATTACTAACTGCTAACTTTGTCAGTTTTCCCATACATGTTGATTATCTATAATATAATTTCACATGGGAAGCCATATTGCATTTTGCATTTAGTCCTGACGTCTTCCTCATTTTGTCTGGTTCTGATGCGATTTCTCTGTCTTTCATTGTTTTTTTTTTTTTTTTAAATAATCATGACAGCTAAGAAGATAAAATCAGAAATGATGTAGAATATCCCTATCTTCTGATTGAACTCCATATGCACAGAGAGATGGAGGAGCAGGTTTTAAGGAAGATGGTCATCAAGTCAGATGGCTTCTTATTCTAACTTCTCGAAGATGACAAGGTCAGAGCAGAGAACAAACCCTGTGAGGCTGACCCCACTGAAGTAATTGTCTACCAATGTTTAAATCCTGGAGAGTAAAGCAATAATGCTCTTTCTCCATTTCTTTTCCTCAGGAAGGACTTACTGCTCCAGTCTCTATTCTAAGGAGAGACACAGCAATCCCCATCATCTATAGGGAGGATTGTTGCCACTAATTGTTTCTATTAGAAAGATGTTGTCCTGTGTTACATTGTAAATCATGACAAAACAATGTTCTCACCTGTAATTTAAATTTCATTTCATGATTTTAGTGTTCTACTTAAAAATGTTAACAGGTGCGTCTGCAGTGCTTTCTGAGGGGATCTGATGTGTTTATCCGAGAATAGAATAGTTTCTGTTGTTTACAGAACTAGTGTTCACACACTGACCACGGGAATAAAGACTATTCTGACCAACCAGTTCATTTCTACAGTAGAGAGTCATTGGAGGAAGAAACTCTACAATTCTTGTTAGATACAAAAAATGATCAGTTTTCATACCAACAGATAAGACTGAGTATAAATACTACATTTTATTAAAGATATGCAACAACTTACTAAAGTGGAGATGTGATGTCTAAAATTATTCTTCATTGTAACTAAATGCAAATCTACCTCTCTCTTTGTCTCTCTCTGTCTGCCTCTCTCTCTGTCTCTCTCTGTCTTTCTCTCTCTGTCTCTCTCTGTCTCTCTCTCTCTGTGTCTCTGTCTCTGTCTCTCTCTCTCTCTCTCTCTCTCTCTCTCTCTCTCTCTCTCTCTCTCTCTCTCTTTGCATGCAGACTGGTGAGGTTTAATGAATCACACTTGCAACTGCATTCAATGGGCAGCAAGCATATTCTCTGAAAGCCTCAGCTTCAAGGAATTTGGGGCAATGCTTTGACAGGATAAATAGCTTGCTCATGGTGACCTCAGTGAGCATCAGGGGACATTGAGAGACAACAGTCTTGGCACAAATGCAGTCCTCTATCCATTAGATGCATTATAAGTGAGTAACAGAATTTTTAAATCAATACAGATTTTTATGGGAAGCCAATACAGAGATAGTCAAATAAAATGTAATGTGTTCCAAGAGATGAGAATCCAAAGGGAGTTGGCTGTCTATAATGTACAGAGTACATGTTGGAAATAGCATGATTCTACTATTCTACAAGCAGAAAATCTGTCTAAGCTTAATTGTATAACATATATTGTTAATATTACATACATGATTTATACCTCAGGAAAAATTATCATAATTAGACAATGGTTTAACGAATATTTTGCAGTAGAGAAAATAACTAGTAACTATTAGAGTTATTAAATAAAATTCATTAATATATAACTTAAGAAAATTATCCATGTATTAATAATTTGCATCTAATAATAATGATAACATCAAATTAAAAGTTCACTAAATGAAATGTTTGGTATTAAGACATTTCAAGTTTGCTTTTTCTCCTTCAGTGAATTCTGGATATATGAGACTGTTATTCTCAACAAGGAATTCTTCTCACTTCATTAACTTTTATTTTCTCCAAGTTCAATCTGGCAGGGCAATGGAACTCTTTGGTTTCTTTATCAGTGACAAGAAGAGACATGCTGGCAAGTACAGCAAGAGCATCTTACCCTGAGTGTCTCTCTTTACCCATCAGCACCTGCATCTGCATCTTACCCGGGTTGTGTGGGTGTGTGGGTGTGTCTCTTTATCAACCTCTGCATATGCATCTCACCCAAGTCTCTCTCTTTACTAACCAGCATCTATATCTTTACCTCATATGGCAAAGTCACATGAGGAAATAAAGGTAAACATTTTTATTTGCTAGTTTTGAGGGGGACAATGCCTCATTATGCAAACCAGTCTATCCTCAAAATCATGAAACCCTATATACTTTTGTCTACTAAGTGTTTGTATAATTATGTGCCAACATAGTCATCAGAAATCCAACTTCACTATATGAAGTTTTATTTTGTTATTTGCAAACTTCATATACATATTCAGTCAAATGTAGTTATATCTACTGCTCCAAATTTTTCTGTCTCCCAGCATGTCACCCTTCCAAATTACTGTCTACTTCACCACTTCATACACACACACACATACACACACACAACTATAACTATAACAGCATATACACTCACACACACACGTGTGCATGCATACATACACACACACAGTCTACTTATTGCTATTGTCATGTGCATGGATATAGGGCTATCCAGAGTAGAGTGGATAATTTCAAAGTGAGAATACTTTCAAAGAACACCTTTTTCAAGCACCTACAAATTGTCAGTAACTCCCCAATAAGAGATCAATCAGACCTTGCAAAATTTTTTCCAATCTTAGTTTTATACATGGCTTTAAGACCAACCACTGGCAGTTGAGAAGACCCTTAGCCATGGCATGTGCTGACTCGTCTGTGACTATTTACAATCTTTTTATTTGCTTCTAACACTCACATTGGTGGAGACATCACCGGTTGCTGCTCTCTTGTAATTTCTACCTCGATGAAGAAAATTTTCTTTGCAGTTTGCCCTTTATAGGAATTTTTCTAATCTTCTGCCTGGATCTCTTTTCTGAAACATAATTTAAACACACCACCCTTACTATCGAAGTCCTATAATGCAATGTTCTATAGTTCTTCATGGACTGGACATAACTAATCTTTCAAAGCTACCCTGATCTTGTTTATAAGAAACTATTGTTTGTTTCTCAGTTCCACAATCTTCAGAATTGGTCTCTTTCACCTTTTGTTAAACAAGGAACAATTTTGTCAAGTCATTTATTTTCCTATGCTTCAGAGTAGTTTGAATAATCTAGTTAAAACGTAGCCAATATGTGCCATTCATATTATTTTACCTTCCTACATTTTCTTTTATTTCTCACATAATTAAAATTTATTGGTTAGAGTTTTTTAATCTGTCCACTAACTCCCTAATATGTACTACAGGAACCAGTGTATAGTAGATGCCCATTGAATATTTGCTGTATAGACTCTGGAGATATATTTAAAATATATTCTCAGTTAAATAACATTTTTATTATAAAATTTGAAAGAAGAGACCAATCCTATTCAAATTCTATTGATGGAATGAAATATTGAGGTTAATAAAAACAGATTGGATTCTAGAAATTTTCATGAGTATTTGTTTTTGAATTTTTATATAGTTGTATATTATTTCAAGTTCATTCTCTAGATTAATAATTTTAGAACCATAAACTGAAAATCTATTTAAACTTTTGTTAATTT
This sequence comes from Arvicanthis niloticus, assembly GCF_011762505.2. NCBI lineage: Eukaryota > Metazoa > Chordata > Mammalia > Rodentia > Muridae > Arvicanthis > Arvicanthis niloticus. Next base: position 126,673,076 of record NC_047661.1, on the reverse strand, counting down.
ATATCACTAGATATTGCATGCTTTACAAATATGTAAAGAAAGTATAAAGTCTTTGTTAAAATTCTAGGTTGAAATTTCACAATCATATATATTTCAAAGTGGTTTACAGTAAAAGTATCACACTTACATCAGTGAAGCAAAAAACACCATTAAGGAGGCAAATTCAGTTGTGGATTGGCTTTGGTTTAGATGGAAAGACAGCATATATCCCAGATAGCCTGAGTAGCTGTACAGGCAGTGAAGCCTTAGGGAATCCACAGATGAGAAACCGTAACTGTTTCCCCAGTGCTTCACTGATGGGAAAACAGTCCTGTGTAAACCAACATTGCAATCACTGATGACAGTGACCACAGGCACAAGACCAGCAAACACCACTGTTCATTCTCTGTTTCCATAGTGCTTCCAAGGTTGGGAGTTGTTCTTATTTGGAATCATTGAGTAGTTGGTTCACTTCCTGTCAAAAAAATCCAGCTAGGTGAGTTAATGAGATAATTATCTTTTGCTGTCAGTAACACTCTATTTGAATTACAATTGTTCAATGGCCTCTATCATAACTATTAATAAGGTCAAAGAAAGACAAGTAGTGATGCGTCTTAGTACCCTCCCATTAGTTAACACAGACAGGGAGGCAGGGATTTGAGAGGAATTCAGATATATTTTGCTTCATATTCCAACATCATGGTAAAGTAAGACAAGGCATTTCAACAGAAAGGTAGACAATCATGTTTCACAGGGGAGATAGAACTTGTAGAGACCACCTCCAGTAGATAGACATAGCCCCCAGTTGAGGGATGAGGTCACCCAAGGATCTCAAAATTTTTAACCAGAAATGTTTCTGTTTCTGTCCTAAGGAAAGACAGGGACAAAAAATGGAGTAGAGGCTGAAGGAGAGGCCATCTGTGGACATCCCCACCTGGAGATCCATCCTGTTTTCAGATACCAAACTCTCACACTTTCGCTGTTGCCAAGAGGTGCTTGCTGACAGAAACCTGGTGTGGCTGTTCCTTGGGAGGTTCTGCTAGCAACTGACCAGGTTGGATGCTTGGATGCAGATGTGGATGCTTTGAGCCAACCATCAGACTGAGCTGGGGACCCTAGGGTCGGGGAGCTGGCTGAAGGACTAGAGGAGCAGAGAGGCATTGCAACCCCATAGGTACAACAATTTCAGCCGGCTGGACTACCAAGTGCTCACAGGGACTAGACCACCAAGTGAGGAGAGTACAGGGAGGAGTCCATGGATCCAGATACACACGTAGCAAAGAATTGCCTTATCTGGCATCAATGGGAGAGGAGGCCCTTGTCCTGTGGAGGTTCGATGCCCCATTGTAGGAGGATGCTGGAGTGGTGGGGTGGGAGAAGGTGGATAAAGGGGAACCCTTATTGAGGTAAAGAGGAGGTGGAAGAGGGCAGATGGGTGATGGAGGGTTTGTGCAGGAGTAACTAGGAAGTGGGATATTATTTGAGAATTTGAGATGTAAACAAATAGAATGATTAATTTTTAAAAATTACTCTACTTATTCACTTGACACTGTAAACATTTATAAATCGCATGCATCTCAGTAGGAGGGTTCATTTATCTCTACCCACTCTAAAGTTTGCTCTTTCTCAGGGATGAGGCTCTAGAGTTATCCTTTCCCAAGTACTTTTCCCCAAAATATACACTGTGTGCTATAGTAAATGGAATCAGCAGGATAAATCTATACATTTGCCTTTATGTATAGAAGTGACAATCAATAGTAATGATACAAAAGCAAACAAATAAAGGAACAAGTTAATATCTCATAAAAACATCCTGGTTTGTAAAGAAAATAAACACTAGTTTAAATAAAAAAGTTAACTATACATATTAAAATTAATAAATATATTATTTGAACAAGAAAGGTAAGTATTGTTAAGACAACCAACTTATCCTGATGAGGCAGTAAATAGAGGCAATTCATTAAAACCAAACGAAATGTCATGAAATGCGATATGAAGTAAAAACTGCAAACTATGAGAGTAAAACAGCAACAAAGAATAAACAAAAAAAAATCTAAGTGAAAAACAAACTGCTCAAAAAATACAAGAGATTTTCGTAGTTATCAGAAGCTCTAAGGGTATAAGGGACTGACTACCTCAGATGTCATGGAATTTTACCAGAATGAAGTACCATGTAGAAGTGAAGTCTTCAAGACAGATATGTGTGCAATAAATGCTTTGAAAATGTAATTTGGGAGAGTTTCAAAGACCTCTTTGCTCTCAAATACCTGCAGTAAATTTTGACACCTGCTCTAGCTCATTTTAGCTCCTGAATAAATACAGTGACCGGATACTTTTATTAGCTAGCTTCAAGCACTAATACCTGGGTAGACTCTGATCTATTCCAACTCGACTAGGCTGCAACTACCCAGACAAATGTCCCTTTACTTGCCATGGATCACTCTGGTCCATGTGTGTTATCATGGCTGCTTTCTCATCATAATCTTGTGGTAAATCCTCTTGGTGTCCCCACATGGTTTCTCCATATTGTTTACTCATTGTGGACTTTCTCTGCTCTTGGTCTCTTTGAGAACCCAGTGACTGGGATAGAAGGTCCTACTCTATCTCTTCTGCCCAGCTAATTGGCTGATCCCCTCTTTTAACCAGTCAGAGGTGATAGATACTTTTTCATTTTTTTAATTTTTATTTTTACACTATATAGAGACCATAGATGCTTAACTATGCCATCATCTGGATGGCAACCATATGTCTAGGCACAGAAATTAACATCTGAATACACAGTACACAAAACCATCCCCCAACAATAATTTGTTTTTTAAACTTTATGTCATGTGTTTCAGATACTTATATATAAGACATCTATCACAGCAAATTCAAATAAGGCATTAAAACAATTTTTCATAGTTGAAATGAATAATAATAACATTTTAAAATCATAATTGATAGGAATTTGCCCTGATAAATTACTATTTGTATAGGTTGCAGAATTTTAAGTTATTGTTTCTGTAAAAAAACAAATGTAGAGGAAAGAAAATAAACTCTAGTTGTAAATTGTAAAATATACCAGTTAGATTTTCAAAAGTCTAGAAGGTAGCAAAAAAGTTCTCTTATATCAAGAAGAAAGGAGGATAAGAAGGATAATGGAAATTTCAAAATAACACAGGCAGTAAGAAGGATATGTATGGAAGACAGGAGGAATAAATGGAAGAGGAAAACCAAAACATCATCTTACGTCTTCAGTGACTTACAACCCAGGGGCTCTGCCTGACAATTGAAATTGTGTTTGAAATGGAAGTCATAATTTTATTTTGTGATTACTAAAACACATTGTTAGCTTACAAGTGATTCCATTAGGCTACACTTGTAGACTTAACATTTATTTGCATCATCACCTGCCACCAGCCAGAGGGCACAAACTTGTGCAGCAGCCAGTCTCTCTGTCTCTCTGACTCTGTCTCTGTGTCTCTCTGTCTCTCTTTCTTTCTATCTCCACTCTGTCTATCTCTGTGTCTCTCCTCTCTGTGTCTCTTCTCTCTTTGTCTCTCTCTGTGTTTCTGTCTCCTCTCTTTCTGTCTTTCTCTCTCTCTCCATTTCTGTTGCTCTGTCTTCCTGTCTGACTCCCCACAGGGTCCCAAATAATCTCTCTCTCTCCCCAGGTTCTGTCTTTCTCTGTATCTCATCATCTGCTCTGCTCTTGTGCCTCTGTTCTAGTCTGTCTTCCTGTCTACATCTTCATTTCTCTCTGCCTCTCCCCCTTTCCAAGTCCTCACTCCCCTACTTTACCCCTAAAAAGACCCCTTTATATTAGGCATGGCATAATTACTCAAGCACACACCTAGGCATTGGTCCACCAGGTATCATTTTGCTGCATTATATTTCACAACATACATATTTATCACAATAAAAATCAACATAAAGGCAAAATATCAGTGTTATTTAAACGATCATATTCTTAGATGATAACTATGGTACTTGGCTCTAATTCAATTAAAACATGTAAACAAATGTTTTGTTCTCATGGACATCTAATAATTCATGATGTTTAGCAATATCTTAAGTCTTTTGTTCTGTTTTATGAGTATTAGATGCTGCATCCTTAAGATAATTTTTCTATAATTAAATGATTCATCTTTCCTTGCATTTATAAACTCAATCATTTTACTTCTCCATCTGCCTCTACATATTTTTGTTTCATTAGGAGCAACTTTATTTCAAACTTTATTTTTTCATATTTCTATTTTATTTGATATTTTACTTATTTATATGGCAGATGTCATCCCCTTTCTTTAGAATCCCCTATCCTATCCCCTCCTCCTTTTTGCTTTTATACCATTTTAATTACATGCAAGTATTTAGGTCAGTTCTAGGTTGAGGGACTTGCAATACAATAAATGCAAATAGACAAGGAACAAGCAAGACAATAAACAAAATTCTGTGAACATGCCCATGATCACTGTTTGTAAGTGCTTATCAGGATAACCAAAATATCTGAGCCTACTTCCCTGTCCTAGCCCAAAGTCATTTTCATGTCTGAAGCCTACTTCCTTGTTCTAGCCTAAAATTTAGATTCCTGTCTAAAATTACTTCTTTGTTCTGGCCTAAGATTTATATTCCTGCCTGAAATTATATGTTTGTTCTACCCTAAGATCTAGATTCCTGCCTGAAATTACATCTTTGTTCTAGCCTAATATCATATTCCTGTCCGAAGCCCATTTCCTTGTCCTTGGCCCATATCAGAATCTTGCTGAGTAGCCCCAAAGGCTGTTCACCTCTCCCCCTTTGTTATTTCATTAGCAAGACTGAGCCTGTCTTAGGTCATTCTGACAAGAATACCTTTCTTAACTGTCATGGAATATGCATTATCCAAAGCAATGTATTTCTGTCTTAGGTTGGTAAGGCTTTGTGCAGAATCTTACCTGTCCTTGGCTTGCCAGCCTGTTAATTTAATAACTCTTTCTTGGGGTCCATTTTCAGGTTCAAGCCATGTACTTTGGCTGCCAACATGTTGATGTTGTTAAAGACAAGCTTTAACATGATGGTCAGGAATAAAACTATTCCCAGGACAAAAAGGGCTAGCTTGATCAAGCTATATATGCTATTCTTGAAGCTTGACCTAAATAGAAATGCTGACCTCAGACCATGAGTAATCTTATCAGCAGTACCCACCATTAACACTCAGCAGAGTAGTGTTCCTGAAATTCATAAACTCACTATGTAAAGTTAAAAACATCCAGAGAGGTGTTAGAATTGTGCCAAATGCACTGCAAGGGCCTTTAAACTTTTTTCTACTTATAGTGACTATATCTGTAAATTCTAAAATTCACTTCAAACATTCTACTACATACTTCAGAGAAGAGTATGAATCATTTTAACATAGTATAGCATTGGCAAATCAAGCAACAGTAATGACAGTTATCCCCAGCCCCGTGTGTGTGTGTGTGTGTGTGTGTGTGTGTGTGTGTGTGTGCGCGCGCGCATTTGCCATCTTTTTGGCTTTATTCTTTTCTAATAATGCTGACAACGAAGTTGTAAACTATTTTTCTTATCCTTTTTAAAGTCCATGCTTATAAATTTTTATACCTGTTTTCTGTAATCTCATTGTCAACAGTGAAAATTTTACACTAATTTGTCATTCTGTACCACAGAGCAGGATAAAATTTGAGTCACTCAATGTTTACATTGTGTGCTTGATTTATAGGAACATGATCTTTTTATATGAGCTTACTATCAGAAAGTGTCCATATGACATAGTTACATTGTGCCATATTTTTGCCTTTGACTTTTAAAAAACAATGTATTGGTGGTGTTATTGTTTAGATAGTCCATATGCATAGTGCTGAAATTCTATATCATGTTCTTGTTCGAGAGGGCTATATATGATTTATTGAGAAAATGAATACTTTGGATAAATGACATTCACATATATGTCATAAGAGTATTAAATGCAGTGGTAAAAATTATCATCAGTGTCTTGCAGGAAAAGTGGTCAAAAATCAAGGTCAAAGATTAGTGAACTGAGGAGCATATCATGACCAGATTTCCAAATGAATCTTGCATTTGGACATGGTTCAATCTTCTCAAATTCAGTGGCCTCAAAGACTTTAAAAAGAAAATTAACCACAAATGGTAAACGTTCATCAAACACTGCGCATAAAATTAATGTCTTCTTACTGTCCTGAAGACTTGAGTTTCTTACCACTTAGTTTACATTGTGTTGTAGTAGGAAAAAAAACATTGTCATATTGATGGGGGTGTAAAACCATGTGTAGTATCCAAACATTCAGGTAACAGAGAAAGTGTACATTGTTTGGGCAAAGCATAAGTTTCAGAAGCAATAACCAATTCAGTGAGAAGGAAATGAAGCTGCCTGTAGGCACCTATTGGCAAGAAGAAACTTCAAAATCACCAAGTTTACATAAAAACAGTGAAATAACTCTTGATCTGTACTCCAAATAAAGGCTCAGCGTTCTTGCAAAGAAAAGCGTTTTGCTGTGGAGATCTTAGTTTTTTTAAGTGTGTAAAGTCACATCTCAGTTATTGCTACTGAGACCACAGGCACTTCAGGCATATGATGGTATTTTTTAGTAATCCAAATAACCACAAGGTATTGTAAGAATGTATGGGTATAATCTTACATTAGGCAAATGGTAACCATGAGTGGAGATGTGAAACCAAAGACCAAATATTTTAAAAGGTAAGGTAATTTCAAAACAGAGAACAATAGATCATGATAAATCAAGAGGACAAAGGAGCAGACAAATAAGGGTGGATGCTCACAGCCAATCAATGGACTGAGCACAAGGTCCCCAATGGAGGAGTTAGAGAAAGGACCGAAGGAGCTGAAGGGGTTCGCAACCCCATAGGAAGAACAACAACATCCACCAACCAGACTACCCCAAACTCCCAGGGACTAAATCACCAACCAGAGAATATACATGGAGGGGCCCTTGGCTCCAGCCACATATGTAACAGGATGGCCTTGTCAGGCACTAATGGGAGGAGAGGCCTTTGATCTATCAAAGCTCTATGCCCTAGTGTAAGGGAATAGGAGAGCAGGGAGGCAGAAGTGGGTGGGTGGGTGTGTGGGTGGGGGACATCTTCATAGAAGCAGGGGGGGGAAGGTGGGATAGGAGGTTTCCAGAGGGGAAACCTGGAAAGGGGAAAACATTTGAAATGTAAATAAAATATCCAAAATTAAAAAAAAAAAAACCCAGAAGTTTCAGTATGAAGTTTTCAAATATCCTTAGATTTCTTGGATTATTTCTGTTAATGCAAACCTTCATGTGCCCATGGGAATGCTAATTCATCAGCGTTTTTAACAACCTAACATTGTAAGGTCTTTTATTTTTCAACTTAAAGAACATATATTCCTAAAATCAGCCCTACATCTCTTCTCAGTGGCTCCAACTCTTTCTGCTGCTCCCACTGGGTAGCTGGCCATGTACTGCCTTTTGTCTACCCAAAACACTGAAAATATCATCCCCTGATTGCATGTCCCTTCCATCTCTACTTTGTCTCTATCCTCCCAACCAAGGCTTGTGGATTTATTTTTTTGCATCATATATTTCTTTTCTACTATTTTAATATAAAATTCTTATCTTTAATTTTCAGAAACGTAAAATTCATTTCAATCAGTGCTGTTTCCAGTGACCTTGAATTGATCAAGGAATAATGCAATGCTAACAATAAAAAGGTATTTTATTGGAAAATTTTTAAGTAAAACAGGTTATTTAAAAAATACATATTATAGTTTCCCATTTTTCTTGGTCTGTAAAACATAATGTCCCTCTATTTTCCAGTTGCCACTATTGTGGTGTGTGTGGTGTTGGTCATACTTTGTCTTTTAAATGCTTTTCATTGAAAACACTGAGGACTGTAAATGATTCAATGATGTCTCTCAACCTTTGATAAAATAGCTGTTACCTACAAATTTACCTGAGTTTGCTGCCCTTTAGGTATCGAAGAAAATTCTCAGTCATATCATTCAAGCTACTCCTGTCCCTCACTGAAAACACAGTGGATGTTTAGCTACTTCTGAACATAAACTGAATATAAAAAAATATGTAATTCAGTTACATTCCATTCTGTACTTGTTCATAGGATTCCCTGGGGTGCAATTTTAAGGCTTGACATCACCTGAGGAAACTTTGCACAGGTTTCTTGTAATTTTAGGTAACATGTAACTCATGTTTGTTATTATTCGAAATTTGTCTTGCTCAGATGGCCAGTCCACCTAAAGAGGCTGGAAGCATAGGTGCCTGCTGGGAGCTGCTTTTTACCTTTCCTTCTACCTGGGTGTTATTGTACTCTACATGGTGGGGGGCAGGGTCTCTTCCTTACATTTTTTCTCAGTTTCACACTCACTCCTCTAATGTTTTTTGCTGGTGGTTCTACACACATGCTCATGAGACATCAACCATCCAGGAAATGGACTTCTTTGAGAGAAAGAATGACAGGAGGAAGAATTATTACTATAAAACTTATTTAACCTTTTAGGCAATCCTGTCTAACATATGTAGACTAATGCCTTGTCAGATATTCTCAATATGTATTTGCTATGCTTTACTATATTAGGATCTGTGAACATGGTTTGATTCTCTGTAAATATTCGTTCAACTACCACCCCATGGTTGCATCTAAACTAGATCTCTTCCACCCATACTTGTTCCCTAATTAAGGCCTCACATATACGTTTTATTTTCTTTCTGTTTCTCAGCAACATTACAGCACTGTTCTTTTTAAATATGAAAACCATCACTGAGTAATGTAAATCTATTGATTTTTGATATCTAATTTTTAGAACAATTTTTTCCCAATCTTTGAGAGAAACTATCAAAATAACAATGGATATTTGTACATTTAATGGTGACTTTGTACTAATTATTGAAGGGAAATCATTCTCAATACTTCATAAGAAATTTCCAGTGTTGACCTATTAGCTATGATTGCAATATTTACAGTACATATGAATATGGCACCAAAAGTAGGATATTTTTATATTGTTGTTGTCCTAAAACTTTTCCTAGTAATTACCCTGAACCTGGACTTGTGTGCATGGATACATGCATCTCTCTCTCTCTCTCTCTCTCTCTCTCTCTCTCTCTCTCTCTCTCTCTCTGTGTGTGTGTGTGTGTGTGTGTTTGTGTTCCTGTCTTCAAATTGTTTTTCTTATTTATGCTTTTAATTTTTACCTTCATTACCTAATGACTTGAGCTATGACTTCTAATACCTTTTTGATTATAAATGAATGCTAATGACGAGTATTTATGAGTGTTCTAAATCCTAGGTAAAATGTTTTAAACTTTTCACCTACATTGTGTTAACTGTGGAATTGTTCTTTTGTTTTGCTGTGGTAAAAAATTTTTAAGTAATTATTTTGAATTATCAGGAAAATCATAGGTCTTGGTTGTCTTTGATGACTTTCTCTTTTTTCTACATTGAAGATGTAAGCTTTTCAGAGAATACTTATTTTTTTGAGAATCTATGGATTGTTCCATTAGAGAAATACATCCATGAATACTTTCTGTGAATGGACATACAAGCATGGTGGATTAGCTTGGTGAAGGCTCTTTATTCCAGAGAACCTACCCACAAAATCTCTGAATAGTTCCTTTGAGTTAAGAGTAATTACAGTGTGTAAGTTGCCTGAGTGACCAAATCAGGGAAGATTGTCTGGAGAAATGGCAGAGAATAAAGGCATTTTAGGTCTATTCTTAGTTTTTTCTCCCATGGGTGGTCCCAGGGATTTTATCTGGTGGTAAAATTGGCTTTTATTACGTATATGTTGTCATTGGTATTTGATGGACAGTGCTTTAGTGTTTGTAGAATAACTGCAGAGTTTGGGGCTGAGCTATGGACATACATGAAATAGCTGTGGATCCAGAATTTGGGCAACATGGTACAAGAATGGTAACTTGTGCTTTTCATCAGCTCAATAGGGGTTCATTCTTAAATGTAGGTGGCTCAGCAGCCACTATCTCTGGAAGACATCTATTAGACATCACTGGTTGCTTGTATTACAGTTGAAGGTTGAAGATGTCTTATGTGGGGTAGGGCCGCTGCATCCACATTGACCAATACTAAGGAGATATGTGGTATAAAAAATAGAAACAATCTCCATGTATCGTGGGAATTATGGAGGTCCTCAGAGGCAAACATTTCCAAGAACCCATAAAGAGCCCATGATTGGAGGCCATTATGATACCTACTGTATAGCCAAGCATTAAGGACTAATGTCTGAAACATAGAGCCATAATAAACAATGACTTCTTTTTAAGATGCTCATCTCAGATATAAAAGAGAAAGCTTACTAAACATAGCCATTCATACTTTACTCAGGTAGAACCAAACCCAGTGAAATCTGTAGAAAAACAAATCGCATTGATCCATAAATAATTTCCTATTAAAACTGTAGATATTTCATGGATCGCTGGCTCCATTTTAAATGAACTAATCTAATTCCTTATATTCCCATAGATCAGTTGTGCTATTTAAGTTGCATTTTGAAACATTTGGCAGACATACTTAAGAAAGTGAATAGATATTATGTTATATTAGGAAAAGACAGTCTTAGATTTTATGATTCTAAGTAATAAATCTTGCTTTTTAAATTTTTTTCTATTTGTGACTTTCTCTAAATTAATCTTTGAAAATTTAATTTGTTCTATTTGATACTGATGTGTTCCTTACATTATGACAGTGTATATTTTAATACCACAGTACAGATTTGAAAAAAACATAGACTGATATTTTATACACAGATATTTAAAATGTATAATTTTTCAAATAGGTTAAATATTATAATCATTATGACAGTTTTGGTGATAGTAAATATTTGCTACTACCCATTTTTGAAACATTTAGAAAATAATATTATTTCATAAAGTCCAATGAATCTGGGGCTGCAGAGAAGGTTCAAAATTAAGAATGCTTGGAATGCAATTGGAGATTGGTTTTCAAATGCCAATGCTCAAGTAACAAGCATCCCAAATAATCCTATTACACTAGATCTGAAAAAGGCAGCAACAAGAGGATCACTGGAGTTATCTGGCTTTCAGAATCATCTAGAAAAAGGGCAATTGCATGTTCAAAGAGAGGTCCTGTATAAAATACTAGATGAGAGTGATACAGGAAGACACCCAAGAGCCCCTTTTATCTTCTGCCTGCACATAGACACAAGCACCCAGACACACATGTGCTTACACTCTCATAGACACATAAATATATACACATAAATAAGTAAATAAATAATGTTTAAAAATCACAAGTTTAGAGATCAATATTTTATACAAGGCAGGGATACAATCAAATATATTGCTTGTTGTTGTCTATATTATGAATATAAATCTATTGACATCCTCCTGCTTATTTATCCACTGACACAGAGAAGGGACATCATAATAAAATGCACTATAGGAAGCTTGAATAAGTGTGGAGACTAAGTCTTACCTGTGAGTCCAACCTTAAGGAAACAGAGAAGATGGTTCGTGAATTTAAGAACATCCAGGTTTCTTCAACGGTGCTCATTCTCAGAAACAACCATTAACAATCACATGGATAATCACCTGACTAAATATTAAGCGCCAATCTCCTTTAAGAGTACCACATATATACTATTTCAATCTCCTGCTGACACAGCTAAGGTACAGAACACTTCTTTCTCTATATATTAAGGACATTTTTATTAGAATATTTTTAATGTAATACTATAACAGACCAATTGCCTATTCTCTCCATATTCTTTCTGGAGTTTAATTTGAAGAGTCTAAGGTGAGTGACATTAACAGAATTAGGCAGGGATAATTATTTCTTGATTTCTAAGAGTAGCAAATAAAACATACAGAATTTTGAAAAATAATGAAAGTCATAAGTTTTGGAAGTTGATCTTCATTTAGTGGTAAGGATATTAAGAGACTGCTACTGATAATTCAAAATATATTTTCATGTATCCAAGCTGATTATTCTTTCAGAGACATCCCATATAAATAAGTTCTCTGCATTAAAACTACTGGAAGTTTAGAGGCATTTTACTAAGTTCTAGGCTCATGAGATGAGCAGTACATTGAAACAAAAGGCAACATAATTTATTTATAGGAGCAAATAGTAGTCTTGAATGTGTCATCATATTAAAGACAGATACAGGTTGAATGAATCTATAAGCATTTTTTAACCTTTTGTTTATGAGCCAAGAATGGCTGATCCATTTACCTAGCCCCTCTATAAGCATTTCTGAAAAATTAAAATTAATTTAATATTCAAAGAGGGAGAAGAACTTCATGTGAGTGAAATTTATTTTAAGAAATATCCTGAGAAGTACTAACAGATTTCAGTACCTTGATGAAATTTATGCATAGATGATCAATAGCAACTATGAGGTAATCAGACATAGACTAACATCTCAAAAGGATGACTGGCTAGAAATTAGGTAATGAATACATAGAAGAAAAATTTATAAAGATATTAGATTCTTTTTTATTGGATATTTTATTTATTTACAATACAGATGTCATCCCCTTTCCCCATTTCCCCTCCCTAGAACCCCCTGTCCTATACCCCCTCATCCTTTATGCTTTTATACCATTTTGATTACATGCATGTATTAAGGTCAGTTCTAGGTTGAAGGTCTAGCAATACAATAGATGCAAATAGTCAAGAAACAAGCAATACAATAAACACATATAGTCAAAGAAAAAGCAAGGCATTAAACCCAATTACATGAACACTACCATGATCACTGTATCTACGGGCTTATTGGGATGACCAAAGTATCAGAGCCTACTTTCCTGTCCTAGCCCAAGGTCATTTTCATGTCTGAAGCCTACTTCATTGTTCTAGCCTAAAATTTAGATTCCTGTCTGAAATTACTTTTTTGTTCTAGCCTAATATTTAGATTCCTGCCTGAGACTGCTTCTTTGTGTAGCTTAAAATTTAGATTCCTACTTAAAATTACTTCTTTGTTCTAGTCTAATGTCAGATACCTGTCTAAAGTCTACTTCCTTGTCCTTGGCTGATGTCATATTCCTGCCAAGCAGCCCATTTTTTTGTTCTTGGCCCATGTCAGATTCTTGACAAACAGCTCAAAAGGCTTTCCACCTCTCTCCCTTTTTTATTTCATAAACAAAACTGAGCCTGTCTTATGTCATTCTGACAAGAATGCCTTCCTTACTCATCATAGAATATGCTTTATCTAAAGCAATGTACTTCTGTCTTAGGTCAGTAAAACTCTGCAGAATCTTACCATCCTTGGCTTGCCAGCCTGTTAAATTAATAACTCTAACTGGGGGGTCCATTTTCAGGTTTAAGCTATGTACTTTGGCTGTCCGCCTGTTGATGTAGTTAGAGAGGAGCTTTAACAAAATGGGCAGGAATAAAAGTATTTCCAGGACATGAAGGGCTAGCCTGATCAAGCTATAGATGCCATTCCTGAGGTTTGAGTGAAATGAAAATAGTGACCTCAGGCCATGGATAATTTTATCAGCATTTTCTGCAGCATCAAAGTTCAACAGAGCAGCATTGTTTAAATGCATAATCTCACTATGCAAAGTTAACACTCCCAGAGAGGTGTTAGGATTATGCCAAATATCCTATAGGTGTGTTTAAACTTTTTTCTAATTATAATGACAATCATTGTAAATTTTAGAAGTAACACTACTCAAATGATATTTGTCATGACACTTGGTAACCCAATCACAAAAAAAAAAAAAAAAAAAAAAAAAAAAAAAAAAAAAAAAAAAAACCCACAGATGCTATACACTCACTGATAATTGGATTGTAAGCCCAAAAGCTCACAATACCTAAGATACAATGCATAGACCACATGAAGGTCAAAAAGAAGAAGGAAGACCAAAGTGTGGGTGCTTTGGTCCTTCTTAGAAGGAGCATCAAAATACTCAACCAGAGTTCCCAGGGTCTAAACCTCCAGCCTGGGAACACAAAGGAAGGGACTCAGGGCTCCACCTATATAGGTAGTTGTAGATGGCCTTGTCAGGCATCAGTGGAAGAGGAGGGCCTTGGTCCCTGAAAATTTGTATTCCCTAGTGCTGGGGAATTTGAGAGCAGGGAGGTAAGAATGGGTGGATGTTGGGGTCACACCTTCATAGAAGTAGGAGGAGGGGGATGGGATAAGGGATTGGGGGGAATGGGAGAGGGAATAACATTGAAAGGTAAATAAATAAAATATCCAATAAAAAACAGATAATGTGTCTGGCAATTGTAGTTGAGCAGTTAAGACTTTTGTTAACAATTTATTATGGGGATTTCATAAAATCCTCAAGGACAAGGATTGTGGAAGAGGCTCATGGAACTTTGAAAAGATTGGTGAGACATACTGTTGCTGAGGCAAAGAATGATGCTGACTTGTGAGCTTGCTGAGTGCCCTGACAAGGCTGACTGGGGAGCTGTATTGGACTTATGTTCCTGACCCACCTTCACTTGACTATATCCCAAATGGTACAAGCTGCCTTGCCTCAAGTTTTAGACTTTGTGGGATAAAGAATTAAAAAGAGAAATTATATCATCTCTTGTATTTTTCTTAAAGGTGACCAGCTATTAAGACTCAATCATGTATTGGTCTAGAAATCAATCTAATATTGGAAACAACAGTCTACTTTTGGAAGGCTCGATCTGGACATTGTCAGAGACATATGTGGAAGTTAGCTGTAGTTCACTATAGTGTTATGATAGCAAGAGATAAAGTTGGGACAGAATCTGGATTTTAAACAAGGGTTAGTGCATGTTTTAAGGCTCTTTAAATTGTCAAGCTAAAATTGATTTTGTCTCTTCTACAGTATTTATTGTAAGTTGCATTGACTGTATAATTTCCAATTGTGTTAGTGTGTTGAAACCTGGCATGTCTGTTATGGGGGTCTATCAAAAAGGTTTCGTCTCACTGCCTTGAGTATTAGAAAACCTTGATTTGATGAAAAAAGCTTAAAAGCACTGGAAGAAGTAAGTTAGGTTTGAAGCAGAAGCAAGAGGGTAGGGAGGGCTTGATTATTGCTGGTATAACAGATTTAATTTCATTAATTGCTAGCACCACTGCTTCTGCAATTGCATTGACACAAGGAGTTAAGACAACTATTTTTGTTAACCATCTAGCAAAAAAAATGTTACTAATGTATTGAGTATACAAAAGGATTTATATAGGTATCTGGAACAATGGATAATGCTCTATAACCCATTCAAATTATCTGAAGGAGGTTCAGGGTTCAAGAGTTAGTAGCCAAGATATCAGATTCTTAAAGACTAAAAACAGAATTTCGTAACAGATTTGATTTTAAAACCACACTAACACAATTAAAACTTTAATTAGCAATCACAAATACAAAGCACAATCTCTCTCAGAATACAAGCAATAGAAGAGGCATCATGGGGGATGAAGGCGGAAGCCTGCATGTGGAGAACAGCAGCTGTAGAATCAACATTCATGTTGGACTGTGCACATGATAGAAGCATTCCAACAAATGGGAACCTAAAAATAGTATACAACCAAGATTCATAGAGTAGAGAAGTTGTCAACATGCCCACTGAAAGGAGAATTTGATCAAGACAAGCTATTAGTTCTTCGATAGAATTACAAACAGAAAACAAAAGAAAACAAACAAACAATCAAAAAAAAAAAAAAAAAAAAAAAACCACCATTGGACCCAGCAGAAGATATGACTTCTCATGTGTCCTAGGATTAAAGAGGAGGGCAAAGCCTGAAGGAGGAGCTTCATCCTTTGCTTACAGCTTGGTGTTACTACAGGTATTGGCCCTGTCCTCACACAGCTGAGCTCTCCCACAGGTGCTCGCTCTGTCCTCTCTGGCATTCATGAGGAGGCATTTTTGTAGATAAACAATTGCTTCAGAAGGAGATTCTTGTTTCTTATCAAAACAATAAAAGGAAATGGCTAACCTGAATCCAGGTACAAAAATATTGTCCTACCAAACAACCTCCACAACACTCTCCTTTAGACTGCTTGAGAGAATTGGGAGGACTTTTTTCAACTTCTGCACCATAGAAATTGAAAGAGCAGACAAAGCAAGGACAGAATATAATTTTTAGTATGAGGAGACAGGATTAGTTCCCTCAAGATAGATTTTCCTTCACTTAAAATATCAGAACAGCTATATATTTTGTACTTAACATTAATTATTGTGAATATTTGGTATGTGTCACTAATATTGATTTAAAGATTTAAATTTAATAAAACTGTAAGAAAATACTTCTCTCAATACTACGTCTGTCTGGCTTAGTCAGAGCCAAACTGCTAACGTTAATTTGATGTGTATTTAATGCATAGTGTTTCCATTATTTATGTCTCTCATTTTTTTTTCCCATTTTGCTCCACAATTCTTTGTACTTAAATACAGTTGTGAATGCCAACACTGACAGAAGACAAACTAATTTCAGCTGTGACTTTCATGTAAAATCTTTTTATTTTTAGCATCACATACTTGGTTCATTTTTTTTTTTTTTATGATTTCACTACCACGTTTTCAAGGCTTACTACCAAAAACTCAAATTATTTTGGTAATGATATTTAGTGAGAGATTAAAGGGCTCAATATGGTTCCACAACTAGGCTACAAATGAATCTGCATCCAAGAATTGTTTAGTCTCTGACACTATGTTCTGGCAGCTAAAAATGGACTAATAGAGGAAAACCAGAGCATAGTTTCTGAACCTCTTCAATAAAAGACAGTTAAGGCCAATTGACAATACAAGTCTATGGGGCAAAGTAGGAAGTGACATTTGGATTGTGTCCATCTATACTGATTTGATGTCATGTTTTAACATTTATTCTTGATCAAGATGTTAGTAAATAAAAAGTGATGAGAATAAATTATTGTTCTGTCCCACACCATATATGGACCTGGATTAAGATACATTTTAGAAGAAAGTTTAAAATGACCTCATTTTGGGAGTGGTGGCCAAGGGTTGGTTCAAAGAAAACAAGTGGAAGATTAGCTAAAACTAAAGGTATATTAGAAAGCTTATCTGGACCCCATTATTTTGTGGGCTAATTTAACATGGATCTTTTAAGAAGTTTGAACAGAGGTATGAGGATAGTGCTATTTCTAGAGCTAAGTACTTAAAAGAATATGAAAACCTCAGTGCCCAGTATTGGACGCCCCTCTGACCAGGAGGTCCCCAAAGGCTCAGAAAAGGCACAGTTTCTAAAACTCTGTCTCTAATGACACCGTACAGTGTAGTAGAAGGGAAGGAAATGATCCTGAAAGTGACCTGGAATGTTCTTCCGTGTAGGCTAGCATTCTCAGTTCCTGAGGGAAGTATGCATGCCTTCTGCATTAACACCCTAACCTAGAGGTGAACCTGCCTGTTATAACAACTACTGATGCAGTGGCATAAATATTAGGACGGTAATTGACGGTAATTTTTTAATCCAATTTTGGCCAACTCTACAGGAAGTAATCCAGGCTTGGTACCATTAATTTTTGTCTAAAGCTCATGGCTGGTTATCTCACAAGCCCTGGGGTTGGAACATAGTATTGTTATTTTCCATAATGTTTTCAGATTGACTTCTAAATATTTGTGTTTCTACCCAAAGATTAGTGCTATTCTCAGTTTCGGACAGAAGATCTTCTCTTGTGGTAGGTAGTTAATGCAGACTCATACCTTGTCAGGTATTGAGAATAGATAACTTTTAGTTGTTTATCCTAAACAACTATCTATTCCCAGCTCAAGGAGCACTGGGGTGTAGCAAACAAGAAGAATGTAAGGGCCTTTGATAGAGAAGAGAGGAGTGCTGCAAAATTCTATCTTCTGGATATTACCTGACCACTGTCTTCATGGATGTACAGCAGTAGTGGCTACCTTCACAAGTTGTATATAGCCTGTCAACATTCCAGCATGAAGAGAGAGGAACATGTGAGGCCTCACTTCCAGGTGAAGGCAGGGCAGTGACTTTTAAACAGGAATGTAATCACTTCTATGTTGGCCACAATACAGTAAATGATCCCACAGTCATGCATATGCAAATAATACTAATTAAATTCAATGCATCACAGAAAAGCATGAAAACAGAGGTATGGACATAAGAGTGGTGCGTGCTGGGAAGTAATAGATTCCAGAGTGAGTGTGAGAAAGTTGGGAAAGGAGAACAGAGGTGAACACGATTGAAGTATATTATATACATGCATAAAATTGTATATAAATAATTAATTTATAAATAACTTGTCATCTCTGTCAAAGTGAAAGCATTTGAAATGAAAAATTAACTTTAGAAAACTATATCTGTCTATGATTTTTTATTATTAAATGTATTATATCTTCATGTTAAATAAATTGGAATTTATGAATAATTGTGAGAACTTATATTAATATTGTTTCCTTATGTTGAGTCCTCTTCATATTATGAGATAAGCTGTTATCAAGTCAGAACACATCAGTCTCTACATCTCTTATACTATCTCTGTAGCTAAAATCGGCTGAGGAGCCATCTGAACTTTTAGAATGGAAAAAAAAATAAAGATTATGTAGTTGAGGAGAACTTGAAGATAATATAATTTGACTTCTTTTTTTTTAACTTTCCAGATAATTTCTCTTATAAAAACTCTGGTTTTCAATCATTCAGCCCCAGCTGGATCTTCTCCATGTGCATGAAGGTTGCTATCATTTAAATAAGCACATTTAATTTGCAGGCACCTAAACTGATTAAATTTTTTCTCATATTGAGATGAAGTATTCTTTGCCTACATTCAATTTAATTCAATCTTCTGAAGTTATTCAGGATAAGCCTAATCTCACCACTAAATGCTAGCTCCTCGGATGTCACAGACAGCTATCACAAATAGCTATCAAAGGCTCTTAAACTGTCCCTTTTTCAGCCTAAACTGTCATTTTAGGAAGTATTACTATATCCATACACAACTATTCTACTTACTTCCTAAGATCCACTAAAACTAGTGTCTCAAAATAAAGGTCACTGGTAGAACATCATTGACCACTCAGTTTAGAATTAGATTACATCAGACTATTATTGGATACTGTAACTGTTATATATTTTCCTACAATAAACAATTCACTTTTGTAATCACATAATACTGTGTATTCCTATGTAGCATTACATTTAAAAATCATGTTTTTAAATGCCACTTAGAATGATCATGATATAAAAACCAGTAGCATTATACCTTCCATGTTTGACCTCAGATGGGTTGAATTGAATTTCCCAGAAGATCTGTTGGAGTCCATATCCCGCTACATGTGACCCTGATTTAATTGGAAATCAGTCTCTGAAAAAGGACCTGAATGATATCATATTAAATTATGTTAGACCTTTACTTAATATAAGTGGTATGCTTACAGAGAGAGGAGACAGAGAGAGGGAGGAAGGAAGAAGGGATGGAGATGGAGAGGAAGGAGAGGGAGACAGAGAGAAAGACTGACTTTGGTAATTGACACAAAATGTAGACTAGTGCTTCAGTGACTCTACAGGTTGTGTGGTCCCTGTAACTGCTGGTTAACACTAGAAGCTGAAATTCATGGCTCAGATATTTGCATTATGACTTCACCAAGGGCATAGCCTATGTTTGCCTTGAGTTCAGATGTGAACATGGAAACAAACCTTTGTTGTCTTAATATATTTAGTATGTAATAGTTTTTTATGAAAGCGGTAATATTCTTAGATAGATTTTGTTCTGGGAAGATAGATGCCACGTTCAACAAATACATAAGGTAAAACAACTATGAGGCAAAATGTAAATTAGGCTGAAAATATCTATTGCACTCAAATATTTGATTTATATATACTTGATTTCTTCAGGAAGTTTTTAACCAATGTGAATGATGAAGGTGCTTTCAGAAATGAAGGACATATTCTAACATTTCTCATAAAATTTCTTTTTACAAAATAGCAAAAATAATTGGTAGAATTTTATTTATATGTTACATACTAGAACTTGGAGGTGATGAACTTACATATATAGCTTAGGAGGTTTCTCAGTAAAATACGAGTTCTGCAATCCATAGTAAAACATGAAATGATATAAAATATTGATCACTATTCAAATGATTAAGAAAATAGGAACTAGAATTTGGAGTGTTTTAGAGTACTTGTTTCTCTTACAAATGACCCAAGTTTGTTTCCAAGCCCTTAGAGTAAGTGACATACAACTGTATGTAACCCATAATCAAAGGGGATCCTATGCTTCGTGTTCTGTGAATACACACATGCATACTGCTTTTACTCATATAGACATAAATGAGCACCAATTAAACATTAAGCGTGTTTTAAAAGGAAATAAAAACTAAAACAAACTTTTTCAGATTTGCTTATGTTCAGAGGGAGAATGAGGGCAAAGGCAAGGGGGAGGCAAAGGGTGCGTGTGGGCGCAGGGAGAAATGAAGAATAACAAAAACAAAACAAAAGGAAGAAAATGAAAGAAATCGGGGAAGTAAAGAGGGAAGGGAAGGAAAAGAGGGAAAAAGGAGAAAAGGGAGGAGAGAGGAGAGGAGAGGAGGGGAGGGGAGGGGAGGGGAGGGGAAGAGGAGAGGAGGAGGAGAGGAGAGGAGAGGAGAGGAGAGGAGAGGAGAGGAGAGGAGAGGAGAGGAGAGGAGAGGAGAGGAGAGGAGAGGAGAGGAGAGGAGAGGAGAGGAGGCTAATGAGAGGGGAGGAATGAGGCATGCTCTGGTGTGAGCATTTGACAGTGCATGTGTATCATCTCCCCAGAGCCTAAGTATCATCTGGAGGATAGATCAGAGCAGACATCTCCAGGGCTGTGGAGTGTCTGCACATGTTCAGGCTCAGCTTTCTTCATACTGAGACAATAAATGTCTGGCTATGTGCAAAAATGAATTGTCATTCGTTACAGCAGTCTTTAAAAGCTCACAAGTGACCTGCTGTCTATCATTGCCTATTTGAAGCGTATTCAATATCTTTTACACATAGAGTTTCTTAAATTATTCATCTGCCAGTCCAATGTCAGGGATTCGAGGGGCTGGAATCCCTACACGGCTGAAATTTCTAGATCGCTTTCTTTTTTACAGGAGTGATTCAGAGGCTCAGATTGTCTTCCTGACTCTGTCATTCTCTCTAACCATGCAGAGTAGCCAATCAACAGAACGAAGAATAGGGTTTCACATATGAAACAGTATTTTAGTAAGTTTACCAAGAAGCGGTGAATGTGTAACCCTTCGCATACAGCAAAAGGAGGAGAATTTTACAGAGAATTAAATCACAGAACATCCTAAAATAGACATTCAAAAGTCTATTCAAAACCACAATATATTTAAATGTCCTAGAAGACAGAGAATTTGTGATAATGTTTCCACTACCATTCTAGTTAGGAGATGTGTTCTTGTCTGTTATATATTTTCTTCTTCCCTCCCACGTAAAACACAGTGTCACAATCAATATGAAGGCTTCACTCACAGTCTCAGGATCACATCCAGAGCTCAGATGATCAGCCTCTTATTTTGTGAAATGACACTTTTAAGTGTTTCTTTTTGCTTGGCATCTTTGGAAGCTTCTCTTGGTTTCCCCGTTGATGGAGCAAGTGTGTATAGCATAGACTTGGCTGAGTTAATTTTGACCGGTGACATTTAGTTTTCCTTTGCCTGGATGTTTGCATCTTTCCCTATGTTTGGGAATTTCTGCTAATTTTTCTGTGAATAGACTTTTTTTCTCACTTGGGTCAGCTCAGTTAGATTTTAAACCCAACTAGTTGAGAACTATCTTCACTTATCTAAAGACCCTGGAAGTGTCCTTTCTTTTTTTTCCTTCTTTCTTTATTTTTTTTCTGTCTTCCAGCTAGACAGATCTCTGTATAGCCTGTCTTCAAGCTCACTTCAGTCTTCTATGTGATTTACTCTGGTTTGGATGCTTCTTATTGGGACTTCAATAGAATCGAAACTTTCGTTTTCAGCTAAAGTTTGCTATCTCCTTTTGCTTTCAGTGCTTTCACTTTTTAAAATTTTGTTAGGTATTCTTTATTTGTCAAGTTTTTTCAACAGCTTTTTAAAATGTACTATCAGAGAGCTCTTTTCTATTTAGCATTTGATCAGCTTCTGGAATGACTTTTGACTGTCAGGTAAGGTCACGGTTTCCAGAATGTTCTCTGGTGGTTGTTGGTTTGCCATATGATCTGGGAATTGGTATGTGATAAAATTAGTTTCATCTCAATCTTCTTAATCTGTTTGTTTATAGTTATTCTTCTCATGTTCTAGGCAGACATCTGATCCTAAAGTCACTGGTGCTATTTTAGCATGAATGAATACTCCCACCCATCTTGGAGCAGAATCTCCTTGATGGATAGTTCCAAGGTCAGTGAGTATCAATGTTGACAATGTATCACTCCTGAGCCAATAACCAGAAAAGGCTCCTTACAGCAGAACCAACCTCCCTACTTCTACACTCTTCCAATCACTGATCTGAAATTGTGAACTACTGCTTACAGCATCAGAATACAGTAACTGGAATTAGATATTTAACAGGGTCATCAAGTGTGTTTTTACTTGATACAAGTGCTATCTCAGACAGACTGTGGCTAGAGACTGGCCTAGAGATGAGAACATGTATTAGGATTCTCTTGAATAAATTTCAGCAGTCTGATACTATATTTCCAGGTAGAGAATTGAACTTATTGAACTTAACAGCCTGAGGTCTGGGAGTTTCTAGAGGTTCCCCTATTCACCCCCCCCCCCCATTTTTCTTCATTCTTCGGACTCTCTGGCCTTCTCTCCTATCTCACCCCCACTTATTTCTCTCCCCTTCCCTTCTCTCAGGTCTCCCTCCCTCCCTCCCTCCCTCCCTCCCTCCCTCCCTCCCTCCCTCCCTCCTTCCCTCCCTCTCTCTCTTTCTCTCCCCTCTCTCTCCCTCTTTCTCTCTCTTCCATCATTATTTATTTTGTTCTCCCTTCTAAGTGGGATTGAAGCATCCATACTAGGGTCTTCCATCTTGTTAAACTTCTGTGAGTTATATCATTGGTATACTGAACTTTTGGCTAATATCCACTTCTCAGTGAGTACATACTATGCATGTCCTTTTGCATCTGGGTTACCTCACTCAGGATGATACTTTCTAGTTCCATTCACTTGACTGCAAAATTCATGAGCTGAGTAGTATTCTATTATGTAAACAAACCACATTTTCTGTATCAGGGTTGTTTCCAACTTCTGGCTATTACAAATAAGGCTGCTATGAACATAGTGGAGCATGTGTCCTTGTGATATGGTGGAGCATCTTTTGAGTATATGCCTAGGAGTGGTGTAGCTGGTCATTGTTTCTATATAAAGGAAATGCAGGGACAAAAATGGAGCAGAGGCTGAAGCAAAGGCCATCCAAAGACAGCTTCAATTTGGGATCCATCCCATGAACAGGCACCAAACCCCAATGACATTGCTAATGCCATGTTGTGGTTTCAGACAGGAGCCTAGCATGACTGACTTCTGGGAGGCTCTACCAGCACCTAACTGAGACAGATGCAGAAACTGACAGCCAACCATCGGACTGAGCTCTGGGTTCCCTATGGAAAAATTAGGGGAAGGACCGAAGGAGCTAAAAGAGATTGCAGCTCCATAGGAAGAACAACAGTATCATCTAACCAGGCCCCTCAGAGTGCCCAGAGACTAAGCCACCAACCAAAGAGCATTCATGGGCTGGTCCATGGATCCTACTACATATGTAGCAGAGGACTGCCTTTCCTGGCTTCAGTGGAAGGAGAAATGATTGGCCCTATGGTGGCTTGATGTCACAGAGAAAGTAGGGGGATGATAAAGAGATGAGGTAGGAGTGGGTATGTGGATGGAGGAGCACCCTCTTAAAGGTGAAGAGGAGGGGGAATGAGGTGGGGGGGCTGGTGAAGGGAAGCATTGGAAAAGTAAATAAATAAAATTTAAAAAAAGTAAGCCTCCTCTTGGAGTTAAGGTAGAATTGGAATCCATTTATATGTCAGTACTGGTCTGGGCATAGCTTTGAATTGAATGCTGTACGACAGTAGCCAAAATTGTCTTCTGCTACCTAAATTAGCAATAATCCCAGTTTCACCAGATTGTCACAAGGAAACAGGGTATCTCTACATGTCTGGAGGGGTGTGGGGGTGAGGCCTCCAAGACAGGCAGTGATTCAGAGAAGAAACAAATAAACAAACAGTTGGTTATTGCAAAGAGAAAGTTCCTTGATTAAGGATCATTGCAATATTTATCTGTGTGTAAAGGATAACTATTTATAATGTGGTTCATTTAGTAAAGTGGTGGTTGTAGGTTCTTCTCCATGATGCATGAATTCACTAGCCCTGAATAATTGGGTAAGTTTCCAGTATCAGATATGATCTGCCTCTAGTTTAGCATGCTTTTCATCCAATTAGAGATCTTTTAGCTAATGTCCAGTTACTGTGCCTCTAATGCACCCTTAGAGTTATCATTCCATGATGACTGCTGTTGGTCCTGAACTTCATAGCTGGGTAGGACTGAAGATTGATTTCCTTGTTTGGAAAATTGCATGGGACCTTCTGTTGCAGAATATTTGATCACATTGAGAACTCCGAGATTGTGAATGAAAAAAAAAAAAAAAAAACTTGTTTCTTGTGGTGTGATTCAGCCGTAGGAAACACCTTTAACCCAAATGCATTATGTCTAATGTAAAGAAGTAGTTGTAGTGTGGCTCAGCCCCAACATACACCTTTTAGCACACACCTTTTACCTAGAGCTTTCTGTAAAGAAGCGCTAAATAAAGTCAAGATAGGTCAAGAGCAATAGCATGTTCACTATGTTACCTGGTTGCCTAGCAAGCAACCAGGTGACATAGGGAACATAAGACAGAGTAAGGAGGGACTTTGAGTTGAAGGGTATTTAAGACAGCAAGGAGAAGGAGAAAGTGCTTCTTTTTCCTTCTGGTGTGTCAGTGGAGTTGGAAGGTCAGCTGGGTGCTCTCTCTGCCTCTCTGAGTTAGCAGGCTTCTACCACAGTGTCTGGCTTCTGAGTCTTCAGTTGGTAAACTGAACATTTGGAATTTTGTTTCTAAAACAACATCCTTCTCTTATTTTGAAAGCGAGTCCTCCACAGGGGTTGGGGGAAGGATTCCTGTCAGTTCTACCTCAGGGACATCCAGGATGTGAATCTGAAATGCATGGTGTCTTCAGTAACAGCGACTCCCTTTTAATCTCTGAAAGGAATCAAGACTACACTGTGTTTCAGTGTGGCTGCCCTAGACTGAGTGACAAGTCTACCTCTGGAATGTGATGCCCCTTCTTCCTCCACATGGAAGACATCTGTCTCTATGCCATGACTTAAAATTGGGCAGAGGAAGGCATCTTCCCTCAGTGTGTCCTTTTGTTATTGTGATCGTCATTGTCATCATCATTATGTTCTATAAATAGATTGTGATTTCTTAGCTCAAACTCCTTAACTCCCGTCAGTGTGGGTATTTGTAGTAGTATATATGTCTTGGGAAAACAATCCCCAGAGAGTCTCATGAGCAACTATCTTGCTCTGCTTGTCCAGCCATTTTGTTTCTAACTGAATATGAAATGAATCAGGCCTCTTTAAGAAAAGACAAATTAATTTAAGTCAAGAAAGAATTTACACAGTTCCAAAGTTTGCTAGAGTTAGGGGGTTCTGCTTGTTTGGGGGAACACATTAAACTGCCACCAACAATCACAGTTGTCCCCAAAACAAAATGAAAATTGAAAGAAATTTCCACAGCTGCTGAAGTCTCTCTGCTCATGAATATACCAGGCTGTTTTGGTATAAAAAATGTTTTGGTATAAAAAACGTTTTGGTATAAAAAATGTTTTTTTTAAAGTTAGTAGTTGCCTCTGCTTCTCTCTTTCTTTTAAAACGTATCTAATTGTTATTGGTAATGTTATTGGTCATCAGTTTAGGTGCATGGAACCCAGTCCCAGGAGTAGAAGAGAAGTGGGAAGGAAAGGTTGCTAAGTCCCATGGCTCATGGTTTCAGGTACCAAGACATTACATGAATATTTACACTGTATGCCATGCCCTCCACCATCTTACTTCTACACTCACCTTGCTCCTCGATTGCTAAGCATCCTTTAGCTGGGTATTCTGAACTAAACTAATCAATGTTACTCTTCCAATTTCACTGTTCGCTCACATACTTATTTTGTCATAAAATATTCTTCCTCATCATTTCTTTCATTTCCTATCAAGTCCCTAATCATTCCTCAACTTCCATTCGGTATTTCCTGAGTTTTCCACATTTCAATGAACTAGTATATACTTAAATAATATGATCATATGTTTCCAATGAACATATTTCTTTACATTAAAAAATCTTTAAGTGTGTAAATACTTGGTCAATCATTTAGCTTCCATTTCCCATAAAACATTTTCATCTCCATAAGGAATCAAGCAGATTTGTGTTATTTGCTCTCTGCCCAGTACTATTCTCCATTATTTGAACTAAAACTAATTTGATATTTATTTAATTATACTTTAAGTATGAATAATGAAAAAAATTTAGTCATTTTTCCTAAATTTGCTGTTATGCTACTTTGATCTTTCTAAAGGAGAAAGAAAATCTATTATAGCACGATTTCTGGAAAATATTGATTTAAAAATCAACATTAATTATATGAAAAATAAAACTAGTGTACATTGTTAGCTATTTTCCACAAGTGAAATGAAAAATTAAGTCATGTCAAATAGTACTTACTCTATTGTCATAGTGTAAATTGTCTCTACTAATTTCTATGGAAAACATAAAGACTGATAAAAATGTTTTTTTTTTTTAAGGAGTTGAAATTTAGTTTATAAATTTCTGGTGTAGAATTTCAATGACAATACTATACAGATAACTACAGTATTAAGTGGACTCAAGTACTATCTTTTTTCTGCTACCATTAGGAATTGATTTTTGAAAACCTATTATTTTGAAAAGCATTATTTTAATCTACATGTTTATATGAACAGCTTTTGTGCACAAGACACTAATATACTTAAAAATATTTTCAATCATGAAAGGGTGATGCTGGGATTTAATTAAGACAATCGGTGTTAGGAACAAACAGTCTTGTTGGCCTTCTGCTTGATTCAGGCTTTTACACTAGAGAATGCTTCTTTGGACAATTTGTTTATCTCTTCCTCCAGACTCTCTGAGCTCTATCAGTTCTCTAGTTAGGGTAGAGGAAGAACATGTACAGACATTTGTATCTCAGGCCCCACAGAAAGGTCTTCACTAAATTATTTTTTACATTAAAATGGCAGCCTTTGCAACTGAACAATGTCTATTTTCCATAAAATTGTGTGCAGACATAATCCATTATGTCTTTTCAGTGTCTCTAACATAAGAAACCACATGTTAAATCTCTGCTCAGTTCAGAGCCAAAAGAACATTTGTGTCTGCAGGCAGCCTTGGGAAAACCACATTTCCCCCTTTTCCTTGCCTGCCAAAAGGAGCAGACATACATTCAGAATTTATCTGTACTGATTGACTCGTCACTGGTACCTGATAATAGCGCATCTTCAGTTTCTTTAAAGTATTTTTCTTTTTGGTGGGCTCTGATAGGAAAGCTCCAGAGTAGCTCTCAACTGTGCACAGTGATTCAAATCCTTTTAAAGCACACAAACCAAGCAAAACAAAAACAAGTGCTAAATACAAATGACAAATAGTTATAACAATTACCAAGTCCTACAATTCAATGTACGATGCATTGAATTTGAGAAAAGTTATTCTCTTTCTCTTTTTTTCATTATAAAATAAAGTTGTTTACTTCATTTCTTTTTGTATCAATTTTTTATTTTCGGAATTTCAGGACAAGGCTTTTCTGTGTGGCTCTGGCTGCTCTCCTGGAACACAATATGTAGACCAGGCTGTCCTTGAACTCACCACGGTCAGTATGCTCATTTTTGTATTATCACAAGAAAGTCATGTTGGTGGATTCATTTACAAATCATCATGCATGCATTTATATGTTTTAAAAATATTTTAAGGAGTTGTTAGGTACAGTTTAATATAATAGATGCTAATTGTAGGAAGAAAATTGATAGTAAAACTAAAGAGATTAAAGGTAATAAACAATATTAAATTGGTGAGAGTGACTAAAGGCCCCAGTGGAAAGCACTTATGTTCATGTTCATGACTAACAAGCACAGCCATATAAAATATTGGTTATTTGGCAGGAAAGGCTTCATCTACAGATCATCCTCAACTTTATTCACATATAACGTGACGAAGTTAAGTTTTTATTTCTATTGTGATGGTTAAATCTTAGTCATTTGTAGTTAAATAAAAATTTCTAGAATGTATAATATAAAAATCAACAAATCTAAAAATCAGTCATAAACATATTTTGTGCATAAGTAATAGTAAATTACAATATTTTAAAATACTAGATCATCTTACTGTCATTACTGGTCATGATATTGAAAAATATATTTGAATATAATGCTTCTATAACAATTTGTTTATGCTCTTCTTGAGTGATTATCAGGTATTTTTTTTTTTTGCTTTAAATATATTTTATGAATAAAATGATCGTTTTATCACTTGGTAAAACATACCAAGTAGTTTTTCAGAGTAATTTAATCACACACAATAAATAGTGTGTTACTCAGATATTGTTGTGTGAAAAAAACTAAGTGAAACAAATCAAAGGATTGGGAAGCAAAATAGAGATATATAGCATAGCAGTGTGAATTATGGAACTTTTCTGTAGAATTAGCCAATAAAATATTTTATAATAAATCAAGATTTCATTAGTAAGGCTTAAAATCAGGAATTTTATTTGTTTATCATGTAAAGAATATTATTAATATTACTTTGTGCTTGGTGAGTCTCTATAATTGTATTCTGTGAGGAATAGGCCCAATTAATTTGAGCTGCCAAATTTTATATTAAGAGTTGTTTTGTAAATAATATTTAAATTAGTATATAGTCACTAATCACAACGCCAAGTATCAGGCAGAGATTTGCATGCAACCACATGGTTTACTGTGAGAATACCCCTACCTATCGTGTTAAGTCTCTTTTGTCCCATTAGACAACAAAGCATTTTCTGCATAGTTATTAAATTGATGATCATAAAATGAGAGAAAATGAAATATTTGTTTTTCTAAAACTGACATGTTTCACTCAGTATGATTGCTTTAATTTGGTTACATTTCCTTGCAAATGACATAAATTAATTTTACAAATATACCACATCTGTTTCTACCATCCCTCTATAGAAGGCAGTAAGGTTGGTTCCATAATGAGCTTGTATGATATTGATGTGCACATGTCTCTGATAAGCCTTGGTTTTTTTTTGGAATTTGTTTGTTTGTTTGTTTGTTTGTTTTCTCTAAAGACTCTGAGTGAACTCATACAGTCACTATTGATATGTACTTGTTGGGTCTGTAGTAACAGACCCTGCTCATCTTTACCACTCATCTGTGATATCAGTTCTTAATGTAGGTGATAAAGCCATTGCTTTGAAGCATTCCTTAGATTTATTCATTTACTTCATACAAATGTCTCTTTCTGGAATATTTAATTATGTGTCAAATGTTTTTAGATTTTATTTTGTTTCATCTATTCTGCTAAGTATAATGTTTAAGTTTACATTAAGAATTCCTGCTTTACAATAAGATTGCTTTTATTTTGTTTGATGCTCGTTTTTGTTTTTTAACGATTCAATTTATCATAATTAAATATTTTATAAAACAGAAATGTATTTGACTTTAGGGATTAAAGTTAAATGAACAATGTTTTATGTCCCACATACAGCATAAACAAATCCACGCTTGGAAAACATGTTGAATATTGAGTAATAGAAATGTCAGCAGGTCTGGTTATTGAAGACTGATGGTATGCTGATGGCCTGTAATGTTTTGCTAATTTTCTGCTCAGTTATATTTTCAATTTCTTAGAAAGAAGTATTATGTGTTCCAAATAGTATTTGTAGATTTGGACACTTCTTATGTAATGTGACTTTTAAATATTTTGGAGTTAGGAGTGCTGTGTGTTCAGGGTAACTAGCATATGAGATATGGTTCTTCTGTCTGATAGTTCCACATCCTGTGGATTTTACATTTAATAACATCAGCATATCTATGCCAGAATGTTTAAATATTTGTATGTGTTGTCCACTAATACATACCAGACCAGATATTTCATAAATACATATTGAAAGCTAAGTAATATCAGTAAGTTAAATGATCACTGTTTGACTAGCTGTGACATATTTAACTTTTTAATATCTGGGTATCTAAATGACAGTTTGACATGAATATGCTTAAATTACTAAAACTTAATTCAAAAGTCAGAAGAATGTTAGTGATTGGTATTAAACAAAACTCAAATATGTACATGTGATCAGAACTATGATTCACAGAAATTATTCAGGAATCAAGACATTGTTGATAGCTAAAATTAATTGTCATTTTTTCATGGGAAGAGGCCTGGAGGTTCAATAAAGCATAACGTTGAGTATGTTATTGAGGGTGTTTCCAGGGACAATTTGTTGAATGGTTCTCTGACCTAATAAATAGGTCAATCCTTTCAAAGATTTAAATTATTGTAGGATTCTTGGGCAGTGGTTGAAGACAGGAGGGAAACTATTTGGGGATACACTTCACTGGAGGCAGGACTTTTGAGCTGTATTTTCTCCTGTACTTTTATATGTTTCCTTTTTCTTCCTCTCAATGAATCACTATTTTCCTCTCCCACAATGTTCTAGCCTAGACT
Organism: Arvicanthis niloticus; assembly: GCF_011762505.2. NCBI lineage: Eukaryota > Metazoa > Chordata > Mammalia > Rodentia > Muridae > Arvicanthis > Arvicanthis niloticus. The sequence continues at coordinate 126,642,469 of NC_047661.1, read as the reverse complement.
TTAAGACAAAAGGCCCATGGACTAAAATCCTTTTAAACAACAAAATAAAATAGATACTTGAATCTTCAAGATGTTCTGCCAGGAGTGTTGTCAGTGATGTCGATGAACCAGCATGCATAGATGGTATTAATACACAAATTCAAAATATGGACCCATTTAAGAGGTATAGAAAGGAGAAAGAGAAATATTTTTGTTTACTGTGCCTCTATATTTGAAGAAAATAGCAGAAATTCTAATTAGCACCTTGCTTTATATTAGCTCATTACACTTAACTCTGATGAAACTGCAAAAGGATCAAAGGCACACTGGTTTCTCTTGGAGACTGAATTCACAAACAGCTGAGACTCTCAGACTTGGCATTCAGTATTTCCTCTCACTCATGCATATGTCAGCTATGTGTGATATAGTATTGGCAGTTTCCCTGGAAACGGTTAGTCTATTACTTAATATGTCTTTGGATTCAAGTCAAGAAAATTATCAGGTAGAAAGAAAAGACATCATGGCATTTTGTACATTTGTGAGTAACTCATGCTCTTAAGCTCAGTCATATGACCACCTCTATTTAATTTGTCTTTCTGATTTTTAAAAGCCACCAAGTTATCACGAAAAAAAAAACTATTTTCTTGTATAAGAAGAGAAACTGTGTCTTAGTATAAAAATAGACAATGCATGGATGCTGATAGCAAACATGGGAGAAAGTTAAATTAAAGACATTTAGAACTTGTCTCTTTCAGGAGGCAGAGTCCTTTAGCCGCCTTTATACAAATGGACAAAAAAGAAATAACACATGCTAAAAGGCAAGCAAGATTATAGAGCTTAGTTGGGAATAAAAGTGAAAGGAGGGTGGGGATGCTGGACCCAAGACAGGAAAGTCCAAAGCTGGCAGGAGAGATCAGAACAAAGTGAGCAGGGAGGGAAGGGGCTGGGTTATGTTGGCACCAGCAGGCGATCTCACATGCTGTATCTCATGCTTAGGTTATGTTCAGTTAGCTGTTTGTGGATTTCAAAATAAGGAGAGGCAGGCTTCCCACCAGGATGGATCTGTGAGATGTGAGAAACAGATTTTCAGGCATCTATCCCATACTTTGCCTTAAAATTCACTACACAAAACTACAAGAAAAAAGAATGCTCTGTAATGTATTGCAGGGTACAAAGAACCATGTGTCACAATCGTGCTTGCCAGGGTCTCAGAATTATGTCCTTTTACAAAATTTCTCCATGGTGACATAGATGTGACTGTGAGAAGAACATTTAGCAAATGAAGCTTCATGTTTGCAAAAATGATATTCTTTTCTTTCACATTTGAGGTTATCTGAAATGAGAATCATTTTTTTCAAGTCCTGGTTAAATGAAGTTTTTTTTATTTATCCCAAGAACCATGATGTTTCTTTACTTGTTTTTATACAAATGTATACAAAATAAATACATAAGCCCCTAAGCAAGAAAACTCAGAGCTTACGACCTGGTTTGAAATAGACAAGAAGCCCTGTATTGCAAACAAGCCATTTTACTTCCTGGTTAAAAGCCCCATAAATTACTGTAGAATGAGCTCTTAAACTCTGAATAATTGCACAAAAGCTTTCCAATCTGACTCTTGCACATACACAGTTTTCTTCTCATACTCAGAGTAACCCCCATAGAAGTAAAATAGAAAGAGCCAACCCATAAGAATGTCAGAAACACACTTAAGTATTGTGTGTATTGCTAATTTGATTCCATCATTACTATTCTTGCTTCATTAGATATAACATCACAAAAAGTGTCATTTGTACACAGTGTTTCCCCAGATCTCTAGACTTTGAATTTAAAACATCCTATAGGTCACAATTAGTTCATTTATCTTATTTAAATTAACTATCCCTTTTCATCTCCCCTTCTTATGCCTCTGGTCACTACAACGTAATGTATAGTGAATATTGTCTTTGTTCTTTTCAAGGTTGATCTTGTTGACTACTGTAATCCCAGTGTCTAAAATTATGGCTGAATACTTATAATTTGTCAAATATTACTCACATAAGAAATGCTCTTAAATGGTTACCTATTCTGCTCCACAGATACTGTTGGATACTTAGAGTCTAAGGAATTGATGTATATGGAACTAACCAGTGATTCGTGAAAATAATAATGTAACTGCAGCCCTCTGGATCCACAAATCAGTGTTCTTGCTGCTTCACAGGGTGCTTAAAATATCTACTGTCTGATTAATTTCTTTGGAGGAAAGAATATTTCTCAGGATAACTCAGCTGAAAGTACTAAATCAACCATTTAATATATTTCATGTTATTGTGTCACTTTGGTTTTCTCTCCATCTCTTCCTCCCCAGCAATCACCTGCCTTGTTTCACATGCCAAGTTGGGCGATTCCATCTTATACTAGGGAAAGTTCCAGCATTTCTAAAAGAGTAGATAGACATGCACCCTGTTTCTTTCATAGAAATTATGTACATGTGAGTGCTAAATTAGATTCTGTCTCATCTCTCATCATTCAGAAGGTACAATCTTCTTGCAGGAGGAAGCAAAGAACTCCCAGATCTCATGTTACAGGTGCACTCCCAAACATTAGGCATTTTAACTAGGTGCTCATAATCTGAGGTCAGGTCCTTGTGTTTGGTCTGTCATGATTTCACCTGCTGACCCATCTTTCCAGCCCAGGTTTAGATCTTTAATTTACTGATATAGAGTGCATCCTGACAAAGATAAGGTTATACTTCACTGTCACCGGTGTTTGGGGCTGCCTCTTATCACTGTCCCAGCTTTTAGGGAGGCTTACATTCTCTGATGTAGGAAACAAGTAGGTTCTGACATAAGAATATTTAGACAACATTAATTTTTCTACAACTGGAATCTCAGAACCACCATGATTGATTAGAGGACAAGCAAAGTGAAATCAGAAAAACAAACATTTAGATGTGTTTTACAGGACAAGCTATTTGAGATGAGAAAAACAATATTTAGATGTGTTTTCTACTTAACTTTTTCATGAAGTGAGAAGATATAAATTATTACTTCTACCTCCTAAGCATTTATATCCTAAACCACAACTCACCAAGTTGAAATAGATTGAGCATTTGATAAAATAATAAATAATGCACATTTCTGGAAATTCAATTAGAAAACATCATATCCTTATAAAGATTAGAACAAATAAATGTGTTTTCTTCATTCCCACGGGCAGCATGAGAGCAGAGTGGGTTTATCTGTCAGTCACTCTGTCTATTGTTTGACACAGTCCCTATGGCAGATTAGCTGCATTCTTTTCTTGTCATTTCCATTTTTGTGAGGCTTCTGGTTCCCAAAGCTGCTGAGTGTGTGACTACTACTCTGTCATCCTACTTAGCTGTGTAACAAATGGAAAGAATCAAATCAAACAAAGTTAAAAAAACAAATGAAATTCTTTGACTCTAACCTGCAAAGTCTCAGGATGAAAGTGCAAAGAACGCAGAGGCTCAGATACAGTTCCTGACACCCTGGGTCCTCTTCATTAGTTTATGCTTCTGCAGTTGAGTACATTCTCGCTATAAATAACATTTAAACATTGAAAGTTTTTGGTACAGTTCAAGTTTTACAAGAAGGTAGCTTGGAAGAACTAATCTCACACAAACATTTTCTGCTTTAAGACATAGCTTTCTTTGACTTAGACTGGTTATGATTTGGTTTTTAATGAAAATTGAGACCGTTAGTTTGGAGTTTTTCAATTTAGGTTTTGGTTAAATGCCAAGCAAGATTTCAGTCATCAGTAGGAAAGAGGAGGCGGTGTGGGAACTGTCGGTGCATGTATTTGGTCAGATATAATGAACTTCAGATATTGCTAATTCCTTACTTTCCAAAACTTACATCTCTTACTTGATGTAGATGATGGGTTGTTTTAATGCACCATTTGCTAAAATAGTAGAATTCTATCCAAGAAAAAAAATGCAACCATTTCAAACTCCTCTCTTCTATAAGCCTTCATAGTAACTGGGTAATTACTACATCCCCTAATCTTTTTGTGGGAAATTTATAAATTAGGTAAAGTCTGGCAGTGATTACTTAGCACCTGGAAAGCATAGTATAATAGTCAGTGTATGGTGTTAAACAGCAATGTTTCTGACCTCCATACAAGTGAAATACTGTGGCACACTTAACATTATATTAATTCGCATGAGGTGCACACTGTCACACAGAACATATGCATGCACAGACATTGCAAACATATATATATATATATATATATATATATATATATATATATATATATGAAGCACATATATTATATTGAACACAGGTAGTAAGTCATGTAAATAAAACAAGAGAAATACATATTACATATATTTGTATTCCAAATTTTAAGAAGACAAGGGGGAGTTTATAGTATCTGGTTTGGAAGCTTTTTTTTTTACCACAAAATAATCTTAATTATGTTTGGGGGTGGGTGGTATGTATGCACCCTTCACAGATATAAAGAAACCTTGCTTTTATTTCTGCTTTTATGTTTAACTACCTACTTTAACACAAACCTGAGTAGTTTTATTGAAATGAGACTAGAATTTCATACCTTGCCAATGTAAGTTAAGTTTATTCTTAAGCATTTTCCAGTTAATTTACAATAAGGAGGAATGTTTGAAAAAGTACAGAGTACTACTTAAGTATTTTCAACAGTATAAAATACAGATTAGGAAATTGCCTTTGAAGAGTCTTGTAATGGTGGAATTAGTTCAGGAAGAGTACTCTGCCATTAGCTACAATGGTTTTTAACCTCAATAGTCTGTTACTCTAATAAAGGGCTATGTAGGTCAACATTACAAATGCATTTAAAGAACAAGTTTCACAAATATATAACTAATGCCAGTGGTTTTAAAGCCTGCTGAATATTTGAATTTCCTTGGCCTGGACCCAGTAATGAGAAACTGCTATTCTCTTAGTCTGGAGTATTATTGAGAGGTCCATTGGTAATTCTCACAACACTGTCTCCTGTCCACATGCTTAAGGAATTCATGTTTTATTATCTACAGTCAGGGGAGAGAAAAACTTCAAGATGACGAGAGAATATGCTAATTCAGTACATACAGACACCTGTCCCTTTTACCACCCCATGGATGGAGAGTTCAGGCTAGGCGTATCACTCAGGTGGCCACATACAACTACACATACAAAACATTGAGTTCAGCTCTCAGTACTCCACACAATGAGCAATGTGGTGCACAACTGTAATCCCAGCACGTGGAAGGCTGAGGCAAGAGGATCAGAAGTTCAAGTTATACTGTGAGCTAAAAGCTGGACTGGGCTACCTCACAAAGAGACCATAAAAAAAACACATAGATAGATAGATAGATAGATAGATAGATAGATAGATAGATAGATAGATAGATGTCATTTCAAACACAAACAACTTGATTCTTTCTGGAGATACTTATACATGGTTTGTTAGTCTCCTGTCCACACATATGGTTTCCCCATGCTCAGGTTAAGTTATACATTGGCAACTGTAATCTTTAAAGGTAAAATTTCAGCACTAAAACCATCAACTTTTTAAACTATTTCACATTCTAGGAACTGTGCAAAGTATTTCATGTTATTCATATTGCCTGTGATGTGGATGGGTCATATTCAATATATTCATATTACGGGCAGTATCTGCCTGCCAGCTATTTAGTAACAATTATGTTTATCAAATCCACAATCCTGAAATCATAATTCTCCTGTCCAAGTAATCCTTACTTTAGTTAATGACGCTTCTCATGCATAAGAGTAGTTATAATGGCAATTCAAACATAGCAAATAGATCAGCTACATGAAAAAGTAAAATATCTTACTTCTGTTAAAAACAAGAAGCTATCATGAAAGACCACATTGATGTAACTTTTAAATAGTATATTGAATACAGTTCAATTTTATTACTGTTGTTATTCTATTACAGTGTTTAAGTCATTAAAATGTGTGTGTGTATCTGTAATACAAAATAAATTTTGCTAAGTCATTTTGTCCATCTTGATGATTCCAGTAAAAATCAATGACAGCCAAATAATAATTAAATAAAGGTGATTTTATAAGCTTATTCTGTAGATAAAAAATATCTATCACCTGGTGATATTGTCTCCATGGTAACCTCATAGCATAATGCTTTAATCACATGTTTGAGATGATAATGGTTTGAATAAACTCATTCTCTGACAGCAAGTACCAAACTGTGGAGCATAAACAGTTACATACAATAGATAACACTTAAGAATTATAGCTATGTTATTGATTTTTGTGTTTCTGCACACTTAATTGTAATATCGAAGTACATCCCTACTTATCTTATTCAGGATTATCATAAAATACACTGGCACTTTGGCAGCTGACTCATGTATCTTGTGCTCATTGTAATTTTTTGCATGGAAATCTCATGGACAACTTGACCCATACCATCAGGATTTCTGTCAGCTGAATCCACAATGTCTGCACTTTTACTGACACATTTTTCATACAGCAGCTCAGTCACGGAGTGATTCATTACATGTACAGGGTCTAATTTTATCTGTGGCTCAAGGTGTTCCCTGAAAATAAAAGCAAATAACTCATGTTTAGGTAGGTGACCCTATAGAAATACGAGCCCATGTTTTCATGTTAGGATGGTATAGAGTTCAGAAAGGGTGTGTCTCCTGTAGATTATTAATTAGCAAGACACTTCATTTAAATGTATATTTTTTTTACTAATTTTTATTGTATATTTTCTTTATTTACATTTCAAATGTTTCCCCTTCAGAACCCTCCTACGCCATTCCCCTCCCCCTGCATCTATGGGGGTGCTCCTCCATCCACCCAACCATTCCCATCTTCCCGCCCTGGCATTCCCCTCCACTGGAGTCTAGAACTTTTAGATAGAGTGGTAACATATGTAACCCAATGTCCCGTTCCTACCAGTATAGAATTAACACACACACACACATTCACATGCACACATATGTGCTTGGACATGTGCAAGAATACAATTGTGTCCTCTGAAAAGTTAAACATCTGCTATTTGTAGGTTTCTTAGAGCACAAGACACATATTAGCTGTACTTTAATCAAATAAATTGCCTTTGTGGGCTACTGAGCATAAAGTTTCATTACTTTCAAAAGGCCAACATATGTAAAATTAGTGAAGTAAAGAAGGTTGGATTGAAAGACTCATGAGTACATAGATGGAAGTATTCTATAAAAGGAAATTTGTATATTTAGCAATGTATTTTAAAATATAGAAGTATATATTTTTAATATAATTATCAAAATTATTAGAAGGGAAGTTTGAATAATTCAAACCTATAGGGAAATTTAATTGATAATTATAAATATCCCCAAACAAGTTCCAAAAGTGAGCCAATAAATTAAAAAGAATATTATTCCATCGTAATTTTAAAATCAAACAAAATATAATGGTCACAGGAATGGATATTTGATAGGTAACAAAATTTGTCAAGATAAATACATGGTTGAAAATATTTGTAAGACAGCATTCACCAATGTCAAAAATAGTATAGGCAATGATGGAGCTGAATGCCCATGAAGATTGAATGTGTAAAATCAAACTAAGCTTATAGATGTTATATATACTATAGTAATAGGTAGCATATATATTAGCTAAGGTGAAAATATTGTACTAGAATGTATAGCAAAAATGTGAAATAAGATAAGATGTTTAAGAAATTTAAAAACTATCTTCTACAATATTATTAAAACTCAGACACTATCAAGGGTTTATAATTTTTTGAACAATAAAATCTCATATTAATTCCTGAGAGAACTGAGATTTTGGGACAACAGTTATGAAACTATGCAATACTTATGGTGAATTTGGAAAATTCTTGACAAGCATTCCGGAAATTATTTGTCTAGATATATTATCTAATCAAAGGTGTTATTTCATAATGAATTTCTTTCTATATCTTAAGTTGTTCTGTGCTTAGTTTCTTCTGGGATATCTCTCTATTCTGTGCAGCTGCCACTTCCACCTTAGAAACCTTTTGTTTTTCCTCAGTTAGAATCATCTCCACAAGATAAGGTAGAGTGAAATGTGGGTTACCCCACCTGTGTACTCACAAACTCAGTGGCTGATTTTGGGTCCTTTGTTCAAATGGATATGTTCAGGGACTGGAGAATATACATCCAAATTCTTTTTTATTTTTTTTAGTCAATTCACATAATTTTTTCTTTTTAATTGGATATTTTATTTATTTACATTTCAGATGTTATCCCCTTTCCCAATTTCCACCACCAAAAAAAAGCTATATCATACCCCCTCTTCCTTTTTGCTTTTATACCATTTTAATTACATGCATGTATTCAGGTCAGTTCTAGGTTGAGGGACTAGCAATACAATAGATGCAAATAGTCAAGGAACAAGCAAGACAATAAACACAAATAGTCAAAGAACAAGCAAAGCAATAAACAAAATTCTGTGAACATTCCCATGAACACTGTTTCTAAGGGCTTATCATGATGACCAAAATATCTGAGCCTACTTCCCTGTCCTAGCCCAAAGTCATTTTTATACCTGAAGCCTACTTCCTTGTTCTAGCCTAAGATTTAGATTCCTGTCTGAAATTACCTCTTTGTTCTAGCCTAATGTCAGATTCCTGCCTGAAGCCCACTTCCTTGTCCTTGACCCATGTCAGATTCCTGCCTAGCAGCCCCAAAGGCTCTCCACATTCCCCCCTTTTCTATTTCATAAACAAGATTAAGCCTGTCTTAGGTCATTCTGACAAGAATGCCTTCCTTATCCATCACAGAATATGCATTATCGAAAGCAATGCACTTGGGTCTTAGGTTGGTAAGGCTCTGTGCAGAATCTTACCTGTCCTTGGCTTGCCAGCCTGTTAAATTAATAACTCTGTCGAGGGGTCCATTTTCAGTTTCATGTCATGTACGTTGGTTGCCAACATCTAAACACTTAATTTGACATTGCTTCCTTCAATTTTTAAGCCTTTACTGCAAAATGTCAGCATTCTTTTGGGTCTCTGACATTGTGTCCAGCCCTGATTTGACCTTGACACACCTCTGACACCACCATTATTTTCTCAGAATAGTTATAGAAAATGTGGACCTGAAAACATTAAAATCTGCATTTTCTTTTTTTCTTTCCTTCTTTCTTTCTTTTCTTTCTTTCTTTCTTTCTTTCTTTCTTTCTTTCTTTCTTTCTTTCTTTCTTTCTTTTTTTGTCCTGAGAGTAGACAAACCAAGTTAACAGGCACAACCTGTTATAGAACCTGGTACAAACCCATGCAGGCCCCTGTTGTGTCAAGCTCTTTGAATCCATGTGATTTGGTGAGGCAGGTATCCTCACCCCTCCAATCCTATAATCTTTCTTTTCCCTCTTCCACAGTGGCGTTCTCATCTCTGAGGGAGGGAAAGAATGGAGAACCAATTTAGTCTTGGCCAGTAGAATAAAGAACTGTTTTCAAGGTGTTCTTGTGCCCCTTACAAGCACACAAAGAGTTTTTAGATGAGAATGTCATTTTTTTGTGGGATTCTTTGACACATCATTCCTGAACAGAAGTTGGAAAGTTGACTTGCATGGCAAACATCTTCATGCTGTTATTGAACAAGAGAACAGACTCTTGAATAGAGAAAAATTTCTTTAAAGAGACTTGTATTTGTACCATGAAGGACACGCATAAAACGGAGAAGAAATTATCTGAAGATGAGACTCATAGAGTTTGCTGCATCCGAGGGTTGTGGAGATCACAACCTAGGTGCAATTTCATCACAGAGCGCTCCGTGGCTCTGGCAGCTGCCTCGGGCATCAAAACCAGAGAAGTGATAGTCTGAACTGTCGAAACTGTAGAGATGTATACTCTGACATTGCATACGCGAGTCTCTGAGTTCTGAGGAAACAGAAACACTACTCACCTTGATTTGACTGACACTTTTTGTATATGTACATAAATTTACAAGGCCCCATCAATAAATAAAAATGTATACTCTTCTAAACCTAAAATAAAGTAAAAGGGCAATTTCTAGAAGGTAATATTAGAATATCAACTTGTATTATTATCACCACACTAAAAAGGTAAATATATTGAGATATGTTGCTTTTCTGGTTGAAGCTGTGCATAAAATTAACAGGAAGACATGATTATGACGAGTGACCACTTTGACAAATGGAAAATGTACCTGAGGTGGGGCAGATGTGGATTCCAAGTTATGTCTTAAGATGGACTTTCAGAAATAAGCAGTCATAACCACTGGAGTATTTTAAACTAAGTTCATTGCCGCTAAATTTAATTCAGAGGATCTAATCACTGATTCTTCAACACCGACAGCAATTTTTATATGGCCGTCTATACAGTGGTGCACTCAGCAGTTCCTGTGTTGTTTCTTCTGTGTCTCAAAAAATAAAAACAGAAACAACAGCAAAACAAAACAATAAGAACAAAGAAAATGCATATTTCTAGGTTTTCAGCCCACATTTTCTGTAAGTGCTCTTGATTTCTTTATGCCCTCTAGATCATTCTGATTACTTTAGCAATACTCTTTCAATGTGATACTTTAATTATGTATTAATTCTGCTATAAATTATTTCAAAGAAATCTAAAGCCTTGGTGCAGGGAATAAGAATGTGTGATTGAGAGTTTTCTTAGTATATACTTGGTACTGGGGATCCTCATCCTTGTACCTCAAATGAAAAAGCAACAGCAACAGTAACAACAATAACAATAAATGAAAACAAGGTAAAACACCAAACAAACTGCCATAAAACTCAAAGGATTCATAGTTATTCATCCTAGTCAATTTTGAAGAAATTTCAGTGTAATAATCTTGAAAACCTGATGCTAATTTCAGATTGTAGTTGTGTTGTCATTGCGAATTTGGTTAATTCATGACTGCATTTCAAAGATAAATCAGTCAAAAACTGAAAATGGAAAATATTCAATTTGGAAGAAAATTTTGACAGAATTTACTGGTAGTGTGCATTTTGCTTCTAACATTCTCATTTTTAAGAAAGAATGTGCTTTGCTTTGTAAGGCTTGAGTATTTTATGTCTGCTTTGTTGCTTTCTCTGAGAGCAGAAACTCTTTTTGTGGGGATGGATTCTCAGCATCTCTTTTGTTTGAAGGTATGCCCTCAAATAATTTTGTGACTCTTACAAGCTTAACTGGCTCAAGGAAGGTGTTCAAAGTTGGTCAATCCCAGTACAGTGGCTATGAGACTTTCTTTTGAGTTGCCCTCTTCATTCTAACAAAGTGGTGTCAAGGGTGGTTTGATTCCACATTAAATGAGCTTCTTGGTAAGCAGAGGCTTATAGGTAGAGCTAAGTATGGCAGAGAGCTGGGCAAAAATGGATCTCCAAATACATGGTTTGTGCCATATTATGTGCTTAGACAGCTACTATTTTAGAGTTTCCACATGTGAAAGGGGTATCTGGAGTAATGTAGTGTGACTATGGAAATACACTAACATGGTCCTGACACTATTCAAGCTGATTATGACAATCATTTCCCTGGTTTTGAAAAATTCTATGTAAGTACATGAGTGTTTAGTTTATAGGCAAAACAGAGTACCCTGTCTCTGTCTTAGTTAGGATTTTTATTTCTGTGATAAAAAATACTGTGACTAAACAGCAGCTTGGTTGAAGAAAGTGTTTATTTGGCTTATGTTTCTACATCTTGGTTACTTATCAAAGGAAATAAACACAAGGGCTCAAGACAGGAGCCCGGATGCAGGACCTAACAACCTCGAAGCCATGGAGCATTGCTCCTCGTTGACGGATGCACGAACTAACAGCATAGTAAGGACTGATCCTTACTCAGATGCTTCTAGTGATTTCTCAGCCTGCCTTATTAAATCATCCAAGACCATCAGCCCAGGTGTGACATCACTCACAGCGAGTGGCCTTCTTACATCAGTTATTAATCAAGAAGATACCTCACAGGCTTGCCCACAGGTCAGTCCTGGAGGGTATTCTCTCAGTTTAGGTTCCCTCTTCTGAGTATCTCCAGCTAGATTCAAAAGCACAGAGTCCAGTAGCTTCCACGTGTCTCTGTTTTAGTCTCTACTGGATTAACAACAGAAAGGGGGAAAAAACAACATTATGAATTTCCAGTTGTTTTCCTTTCTTTCTTTCTGTCTGTCTGTCTGCCTTCCTTCCTTCCCTCCCTCCCTCCCTCCCTCCCTCCCTTCTTTCTTTCTTTCTTTTTTTTCTTTGGTTTTTTGAGACAGGGTTTCTTTGTGTAGCCCTGGCTGTCTTGGAACTCACTCTGTAGACCAGTCTGGCCTCGAACTCAGAAATCCACCTGTCTCTGCCTCCTAAGTGCTGGGATTACAGGTGTGTGCCACCACTGCCCAGCTATGAATTCCCAGTTTTTAAGAGAAAATTTTCTAGTTTATAAGTTTTCCCAGTACTCTGTATTTTAACAATAAACTGTTCTAAGTAAAGCCTTCACAATATAGACAGCAATGCATTTTCTATTAACATACAAATTCATGAAAATAAAATTGCACATATATTATCATATTACATATGTCATACAAATATTCACATGATTTCATTGTACATTTTTCCTGTCATACTAGATGCCTGGCACTGTTCAAATGATATTAGAAAGGTTTGGTTTGATTTTATTTAGTGATTTTGATCTCTGTAGTTTCACATCTGCTTTTTAAAATATTTTATTTTTGTTTGTTTTTTATTTTTAAAAGATTTTGGGTTTGTACCTTATCATCTCTCTCTTTCATAGAAATAAAAACATAGAATTTGGACATCTGCCCATGGACCTTCTTCTAGTAAGACTATTTTCTGTAGTACCTAAGGTTTTCATTTTTTTTTTAAAGATTGAACTTCTAGACACTATAACTGAGAACAGTATTTGGAAAATGAACCAATGAACTACTGCAATTTAGAAGGTGTTAGAAGTACGTGACAATGGCCTTACAAGAGGTACAAAGTTCCCAAATTAATCTCAGAGGACTAATTATGGTCACTTAAGTGTCAGTGTGGTTAACTTTTCTCATTGCAAGCAAAAGTGCTAAGTGCGATCCTTTTCTAGGCCAGTTGAACACCCACCATAGCAGGAGGTGGCTCTCATTTGAAGTAATGTGCCAGGGAGAGGACCCTTACTGACTGGATTGCAGAAACTTGAATATCATTTTGATTAATTGGTTAATTGAAGTGCTGCTATGACTGTCCTTAAAATTGGAATGAAAGGAATGGCTGTGGTGTTGTCAGCTAAAAAGCGGCTGGCCTCCAACGGTGAAGTATATAGGAGGACATATTTTTTTTTCTATAAAATATCATCCACCAGCAGGGAAGACAGTTTACCTTAATAAGGTAATAAATATTTTTGAAGAAACATCCTTGTGTCTTATAATAATACTTGGTACTAAACACCCCAAAAGGCCAAATAAAGTAGTATACAAATGATAAAGCCTTGCTCTTTTTCTGAGGGTGTTTATAAATTTTACATTAAAAAAAATATCACTATCTTCCATGTTGGGTGATAGAAGGCTCCCAAATAAACATAATAAATGATAACATAATTACAAAGTAGTGAAAAAGCAAGACAATTACACCGTTCTGTGGAATATTTCCTTCTCTGGCCAAATATAGCCAGGAAGGTAAAAGATTGGTAATAAGTTATAATTATAAGATAGATTAAAATGTTGCAAAAGTTAACTATTTTATGTGAAGTGATACTTTTTAGATTTAAAAAGAAATAAAAATCTAAGTCCATCTCAAAGAGTGCATTTTATTTTAACCCCAAGTTCACAAGCACTGTATAAGTAAAGCTTCAACGCCATTAGCATATAAATATACATCTGATAAAATCATAGCAATCGTATTTGGACATTAAGTCTTATATACAAAATTGTCCTTTTATTTTTGTGGAAAACAATATTGTTGCTACTTTCAAAACATAGTTAATCAAATTTATGCCATAATTTTTTGTTCTATACAACACTGTATTCATAATCACTGTATTTTTTGTAGTAAAGTTAATTGAATAAAAATAGTCTGGAGCCACAAAATAACATCTAAAGCTTTTATTGGATGTATTTATTTTATGTTATGAGAATGTTTTTACCTACATGCATGTATATTCACTGCATGCATGATGACTACGGTTTTAGGGGAGGTTTTAACTGATTTAGCTCTCTTTGCTCATCTCTCTTCCACCCTCTGGTTTTGGTATCATCTGAGTGATCATTTCTAAATTCTATGTCATGAAATGTATTGTCTGAGACCCTTTGTTGGTTAATTCCTTTAGGTGGTATTTGGTAAAGTTCTAACACACCGTTATTCTTGTACCACTTCTCACAAAACCCCATGCAGAGGTTATTATTCTTTCTTCCTGTGTAGCCTCGTGGTCAAGTTGGCATAATTTCTTCCTAATCTTCTTTGCTTTTGAGCACATCTAGTGAGTTTCTCTAACTCCTCGTTATTTCTAAATCCAGCTTCGAAATTTGTCTTATTTTTGTAGAGGCTTTCTCTACATCCATAGGTTCACTTTGTTCCTGTGGAATTCTTCTGATTAATTTAGTTGCCAGTCTTCTCTTAGATATCGCTCAGATTCTTTTTTAATTTACTTTCACATTGTAGGTATGCCTTTTTGCCCATACGGGCATCATTTTTGTGTTTGGAGGACACAGGGGACAGAAGACAGCATTAGATCCATTGGGACTGGAGTTGCTGATACGTGTGAGCCATCACATGGGTTCTGGGAATCAAACCTGGAAGAGCAGCTAATGCTAAGCTGTCTCCTCCAGCCATCACTAACCTTCTTTAAGGCCAGTATTTTCTGCTCTTTGTTATAAATTTCTATATTTCTTTTTATTTTAATTAATTTATATATTCTCTCATATACTACATCTCAACCACAGTTCCCATTTTCTTCTCCCAGTCCCTCTCCCCACTTGTTTTTTCCCTCATTCACTTCTTTTCCAATAACTTTTAGAAAAGTACAGACCTCCTAGGGATATGAACTACACATGACATAGGTTGCAGTAAAACTAGTCCCCTCCCCTCATAATAAAGCTGGAAGAGGCAACCCAGTAGAATGATGAGTGTCTCAAAACAGGCGAAAGTGTCAGAGAAAAGCAATGCTCCCACGCTTCCACTCTTAGGAGTCCCACAAGAAGACCAAAATACACATCAGTAACATACATGCAGAGGGCCTAGGTCAGAACCATGCAAGCTCCATGATTATCAGGTCTGTCTCTGAGTATATAAGAATCCAGATTAGCTGATTCTGTATTTTTCTGGTGTCCTTGAACCCTGTGGCTCCTATTTTCTTTTTTGTTCCCCAGAATTTGTAGCGTTTCACCTAGTCTTTGGCTGTGGGTCTCTGCATCTGTCTTCAACAGTTGCTGGATGAAGCCCCTCTGATGACAATTGGGCTAGAAATTAGTCTAAGAGTATAGCATAATATTATTAGGAATAATTTTATTGAACTGTTTTTTTTTTTTCCAGTTGTGTTTGGTTCTGTCTTAGGGCTCTGGGTCCTGGTCCTCCAGTCACTGTCAGCGGTGCACTCTTTTCCCTGGCATGGGTCTCAAGCTGAACCAATCTTGGTGGACCACATTCATGATTTCTGTGCTACCTATACTAAGACACATCTTGCAGGCAAGACAGATTGTATTCAAATGTTTTATGGCTGGGTTGGTGCCCCAGTCCTTCCATGTGCCTGGTTACAGAAAATGGCCTATTCAGGCTCTTTGTCCCTCACTGCTAGGAGTCTCAGCTAGGGTCATCCTAATGGACTCCTGGAAGTTTCCTTTGTACTAGGTTGACCTTTCCCCCAAATGCCCCACCAATACTAACATCTCTCCCAGAACCTCATTCTTTATCCTTCACAGACTGATTTCTTTGGTTTTCCCACCCCCACCTCACCTCAGTCCACCCACATTATCTATTCTAATTCTTCTTCCCAGAGATATTCCTGCATCCCCTTTGAACCCTACATGTTACTTTACTTCTCTGAGTCTGTAGATTGTAGCATTATTACCCTTACTTTACATCTAATATCCATTAGACCTGTATATATACCATGTTTGTCTTTGTGACTCTGGATCTGGGTTACCTCACTCAGTATGATTTTTTTTCTAATCCCATTCATTTGCCAGTAAATTTCATGATATCATTTTTTTAACAGGTGAGTAATAATCCATTGTGTAAATGTATGACATTTCTTATTCTTCTGTTGAGGGACATCTAGGCAATTTTCAGTTTCTGTCTTTATGAGTAAAGCTAATGTAAGCATAGTTGAGCAAAGTTCTTTGTGGTATAACGAAGCATCCTTTGGGTATATTCCCAGAAGTGGTATAACTGGCGGTTGAGGTAGATTGATTTCCAATTACCTGAGAAACCACCATATTGATAACCAAAGTGGATGTACAGATTTGCACTCACCAGCAATGGAGGAGTGTTCCCTTTGCTACATGCCCTCATCAGCATGAGCTGTCACTTGTGTCATGGATCTTACCCATTCTGACAGATATAAGATGGAATCTCAAAGTAGTTTTAATTGGCATTTTCATAATAATTAATGATGTTAAACATTTCTTTAAGTATTTTTTCAACTATTTCAGATTCCTCTGTTGATAATTCTCTGTTTAGATCTGTACCACATTTTTAAATTGGATTATTTGGTTTGTAGATGTCTAGTTTTCTTAGTTCTTTATATATTTTGGAAATAAGACCTCTATCAGATGTGGAGTTCGTGAAAATCTCCCATTCTGTAGGCTGGCATTTTATCCTATTGACAGTGTTCTTTACCTTGCAGAAGATTTACAATTTCATGGGGGTCTCATTTATTGTTGATCTCAGTGTCTGCACCGATGATGTGCTGTTCAGGAAGTTGTCTGTCAATGCATTCAAGGCTATTTCCTACTTTCTTTTTTATCACATTCAGTGTATCTGATTTTATTGAGGTCCCAGTAAGAAAATGAGACTCTAATGCTTAAATATTAATCAAAGGCTTTATATATTAAGTAATGCTCAATAACAATATGCCCATACAAAGAGAGTTGTTTCCCAATTAGCTAGCCTACATAAAAGTTGTTACCCACGACTGCTCTTTATATTTATATGGTTCTTCATTGCTCCTACATCTCTGTTCTCCCTAGTTCTTCCTCTTCCTTTCCTTACTCTTCCTCTTCTTACTCTTCCCGACTTAGTTCCTCCTACAGTGTTGTTTCTCTGTTTTCTCTCTCATCCTTTCTATTATTTATGTATAGAGTGCTACTGATTTTTTTGAGTTACTTTTGTATACAGCCACTTTTTAAAAATGTATTTATCAGCTTTAAGTGTTCCCTGGTAGAATTTTTGAGGTAGCCTATAGATATTATCATATCATATGTGAAAAGCAATCTTTTTCTTTCAAATTTGTATCCCCTTGATTTCCTTTAGTTGTCTTATTGCTTTAGCTAGAATTCGAGTACTATATTGAATAGACATGAAGAAATTGGACAGCCTTGTCTTGTTCCTGATTTTAGCAAAGTTGTTTTGAGTTTCTCTTCATTTAATTTGATGTTGCCTATAGACTTGCTATAAATTGCCTTTATTTTGTTTAGGTATGTTCCTTAAATCCCTGCTCTTTCCAAGACTTTTTATTGTGAAAGTGTGTTGGATAAATATGCCAATACATGTTATCATTTCATTACATGCTAAAAGAACCTATAACAAAATCCATTGAAAAGGTAAGCTGTGGGTTTAACTTCCCCAGTGATGGTAGTGTGTTTGTGTGTGTGTCTGTGCGTCTGTTTGTGTGTGTCTGTGTGCACACATGCTGCTCTAAGATTATGTATTTCCTGTGCTTTCATGGAAATAATCTCCTTAGAATGTAGTTTTCCTTCTTGTACCTCCTATAGGGCTGGATGTGGATAAATTTTGTTTAATGTTGATATTGTTATGGGATGTCTAGTTTTCTTCACCTATGGTAACTGAAAGTTTTGCTGTGTTTAGTAGTCTGGGCTGGCATCTGTGGTCTCTTAGGATCTGCAAGATATCTGCCCAGGCCCTTCTGTCTTTAACAGATTATTGGTTATTATGTAGTTGGGCAACTTTCTTTTCTGGCTGGATTTACATGGTGTTCAGGCAGCTTCTTGAACCTTTATAGGCATGTTGTTCCTAAGACTAAGAAAGTTTTCTTATATAATTTTGTTAAAAATATTATCTGGGTGTTTGAGATGGTATTCTTCTTCCATCTTAATTATTCTTCAGTTTGGTACTTTCATAGTATTCTGGATTTTCTAAATGTTTTGTGTCACTACATTTTTAGATTTAACATTTTCTTTGACCTAAGTATCAATTTCTATTGTCATATCATGTATGCCTGAGTTTCTCTCTTCCATCCCTTGTATTCTGTTGGTGAAGCTTGTGTTTCTAGTTCCTGTTTTCTTACCTAGATTTTCTATTTCCAGGATGCCACCAGTTTCTGCCTTCTTTTTTGCTTCTATTTCTATATTCATGTCTTGAACAATTTTATTCATTCCCTTTATGTGTTTGCTTGTTTTCTCTTGCCTTTCTTTACAGAATTTATTCATTTTCTTCAGCTATTTATTATAATTTCCTGGACTACTTTAAGGAATGTATTCATTTTCTCTTTAATGACCTCTATCATCTTCTGGTTATATTTAAAGTCACTTTCTCATGTTTCAGGTAAGTTGGAATACCCAGGGTTTGCTGTAGTAGGGTAGTGTGGCTCTGGTGGTGTCATATTGCTCTTATTGTTGTCAATGATTTTCTAACTCTGGCCTCTAGGGATCTGGATATGAGGTAATAGAGGTTTAGGTATCAAACTCTGACTGTATCTTTACTGGATGAATATTTTTCTCTACAGTGTATGTTTCCTCTTTGGTCATCTGGCCCCAGTGTACCGGTGGTTCAATTGAGTGTCTCCTCTAAGGTTTTGGCAACCTGAATGGCCTCTGGGGTTTTGGAGGCCAGTGTTGCATATGGAGTTGTGGAGTTTGTGGGCTTGGGGGTTCTGGAAACTGGCATGCCTCTGGGGTTCTGAGACTATTGTGGGTTCTAGCTTTATGGGTACCAGCATGCCCTCTAGGATTCTAGGTACTGGTATGACCTCTAGGGTTTCCTGTACTGGCTTGGCCTCTGGTAAAGTAGGGGCCTTCTGCTGGAGTTATGTATGGGTAGGATATAAAGTTGAGGGGAGGTATGCTGTTGGGAAAACTGAGCAAGCTGTGAGAAAACATTTGATGTTAGTGGGAGGGTGTCTTAGCATGAATTCTGAATACTAGTTTGACCTCTAGTAGAGCAGGGGACTTCTCCCAGAGTTGTGGGCTAGGATTTAGAAACAAAGGTGAAGGTTGCTGCTAGGGCTAGCTGAGCTAGCTCTGAGGAATATGAGTGGTGGGGGTGGCATTTCACCTGGGGTTCCAGTAACAGTGTCATCACTGGTAGAGCAGGGAACTTCTGCCAGAGATGAGGGAGATCTGTATTATAAGTGATTTCTAAAAATTTATTTTGTTGCATTTGGGCCATGTTCCTATTTATTTATCTATCACCTGTCTATCTATGATCTATTTATTTATTCATTCATTTTCATACGGCTTTGGACACGAACAAAAGCCATTATCAAAAACTAGATGATGAAATCTTCTCTATGTAGCCTGTCTGTAGTCTCTGGGGATATCTGATGTGTTTATAGATAAGAAATCTACCCTTGGATTGTGCTTGTAATTTTTCAATTGAAGAGCTTCTCTAGGTTTTGTTTTTATGGTTTATTATTATTATTATTATTATTATTATTATTATTATTATTATTATCTACTTCTGGTTGTGTCACATCAGGTAAATATACTAGGCATTGTTCAGATTCCTATGGGTTCAGATGGATTGCCAGATCTCTATCTAATCTTCATGTCAAGGCCAGGTGAAACTAGCTTTAGTACTCAGAAAATGCCTCAAAGCTGAAACCGTGAGAGGTATGCCACTTCTCCCTTGGCTTCCTGAGGGAGAGACTGTGAAGCTGGGTGATTTCTCACACTACCCCAAGCTGTGTTGACTTTGGGAGAAGCCCACTATATTGAAACACAGCAAGTTAACTACAGCAGTGTCAACTAGAGCAGTGTTGACTAGAGCAGTGTTGACTACAGTGGTGTTAGCTACAGCGAAAATGACTCCAGCAGTGTTGACTCCAGCAGCGTTCTTTGGTCTGCACTTGCAGAGAGTATTGCAGCTCCTCTATTACTCTATGACATTTTCATTTAGCCAAATCACTTCTGTTTGAGAGGAAATGTGGTCTAAAGTTCTCTTCAGCCACTTTGCTGGTGTCACCTCAGAATACACATTGCCTTTAAGAATATGTAGAAAAATGGAATAGTCATGTTTGTCAGTTTACAAGTTGAAGTTGGAGAGTCCATAAATAGGTTGAGCCCTAAGTACTAATACATTCATGTACATAGGTATGCATGTTTTTACATATATACAGGCATACACGCACACACACATATATGCAATAGAAAGTTAATAACTTTTAAAGCAGGATCATATTTCAAGAATAGAATGAGCAAAAGCATACATCTACATATTGCAGAGAAAGGTGTTAAAGAAATTTAAAATTATTCAGGGTGGAGTGAAAATGAGTGTATACCCCAATAAGTGCACAGTTTCTCCTGAAAATATCCATTAAGAAAGGTCTGCTGTAAAATAAATAAATAAAACCCAAAAAATATGAATGACACTTTACAATATGTCTGCATAAATACTTAGAAGATAGTCCTTGATATAAAAAAGAGGCATGAGGGCTAGGAATATTCCAAAAAAGAAATTAAATTTGCTGAATATAAAGTATTTTAAAATATGGAGAGAAATCAATATGATTATATAATAAGATAAACATTGAACATAATGATGACTGTTTCTCATATTCTATACTCCACCACAAGCAATTAATGAATGTGTGCTGGTTTGTCTAGAGTTCTGGGTAAGAATAATGTCTGAATTCAGGACAGGACCTTGGTATATTCATGGTCACAACCTGCATTTTAAACACAATAATCTAAGGTCTACTTTTAGCTCTAGCACTTCCTGGCTTGCTATAGCCAGTTGTTTAGTTTACTTTTGGCTTCATTTTTCTTATCTGTTAAATGTTTTCTTTTCTGCCTGTTTGGATTGGATGTGTTGACTAAATATCTAAATAATTAGATGTTTCCATAAAGAACATTTGCACAGTAAATATTGGATCCTATTTCATTGTCTGGTGAAAGAAACAGTCTCTCCTCTATTGAATGCATGGGGAGATTGCCTGAGACACTTGTAAGTGACTTCAGACAGCCTGTGAAACTTTCTTTTGTAGTTCTTGAAAAAGCAGGTTAATAGCTGTATCATAACGTTACTTTAAGAAGAAAATGCATATGAAATAACAATTTCATGACCAAATATAGTTATAGATCCTTCTTAATCTTCTATTAAGGATTAATTTCAAGACTGTCTTAAAATAAACTAGCATAAATAAACATTGGTAGTGAGAATTTTAAATATGGCATAACAGTATCCAACAATAAACAACAAATACCAAGCAAGGAGAAAAATCTAAGAATATTATGTTGAGAAATTATTTCACATATCGTTATCTGTTCAGTTTGAAACTTATTCTGAAATAAAATATAATTAAGGCTAAAACAGGATTGTTAAAACAGATAAAACATCATTAATATAAAGGCTGTCCATGACATGATTTTCTGAAATATTATCCATAATAATATCAAATATATTGATTTGCAGCTCATAATTGAGTTATGCATGTAACAATCTATATCTTTGGAAATTTAGTTTTGCTTGCAAATAAAATCAAGTTTGAGGAATAAAATTTGATGATGTCAGACAGATTAGATTGAACTTTTCATAGAGTTTAAAAAATATTCATGAAATATAAAAACAATTTGTTTATGTGACACAAGTTCAGAATACAAGATACATAATACCCCGGAGAGTAAGGATTTGATTACACAATATTAAAAATGTCACTAAGAAAGTCTACCCAAGAGATTTCTTGGTATTTTTTTCAAGAGTTGAAACAACATAAAATGCTTAAGTTTGCTGTTTTAAGAATGAGTTTTGGTTTTTTCATAGGCATTGACTAAGTTTAGAAGTGATTCATTTTTTTTTTTTTCAGATAGAAGCTTAGACCATTGCTGTAAGTCTATTTCCTGCTAGTGAACTCAATTTACTTGAACCAAACTGTAGCCACACATTGGCTGGGTGTGCATGCAATCTATCCTATATCCAGCCAGTAAGTCTTCCTTTGTGCTGAATATGTGGTTGAAATCTTGCCTGCAATATGGAATAAGGGAATGCCAAAACAATCACAGCATTTGATAATAAAGTTCTTATGTCCAAAGTTTTGTACTTTCTGTGTTTGGTAAACTGATTGGTTTACAGATTGAATTTGTGGCAAAATGCATACTGTCTGCATTCTATGTCTAGGTTAAATTTATTGATTCCTTGTTGGGAGCCGACTCCTAGCAGAAAGTGGCTATCATCTTTGCAGCCATCTCGGGCCATATACCCTGACAAGAGACTTGTTTTCAACAGCCTACAACAGCTGAGCACACTCTGATAAACATCTTGTTTTTCTCACATATCTCGTTTTGCTGTTTAGTGCCCCCAGCTACAAGGTGCACGTGGTATCCATGGCTGCAAGGCACATGGCAAAGTGTATAAATACTCAGGATTTCCTTTCAATAAAAGAGACTTGATCAGACCCCCTGTCTTGTCTCCATTCTTCCTGTCTCTTTCCCCTCCATCCCCACTCTCCCTCTTGCTAGACCCTGACCCGTGGACCAGAGCAGCAATTTGGGCCGGGACACTTCATAATATAATTATAATTTTATTTAAGAGGATAAATCACAGAATACCTCAGTTGAATTACACTCCACCAGTGGAGTGGTGGCCTTTAACACTTAGAAAGAAATCAAGTGAATGTTAAAAAGAACAAATGTACATCTATTTAAGGAAATCTTTCAGGCACAAGTGAATCAGAAGCCTGTTTTAAGATTATTATAACTTGGGAAGTATTGGGGCAGCTCTGTTTTAGGCTGCCTGTCTGATATTTCTGGAACTCCAGCATCACAAAGAAAAAAAAAAAGTCAATAAAACCAGCACTTCTGTATTGTGAGTTAGGAGGTAGGAAAGATAAACTCTGTGTCTCAGTAGCACGTTTGTAGTCTCTTCTTTCAAAATGTGAGGAAGGAGATATGTGAGCACACAAGTTCAAAGCACCACGGGACTTTAAAATTAATATTTTTTTCCTATATTTCATAAAATAATTTTTATAAAATGATTCTTTCTACCCTCTCTTAAATCTAATTTCAAATAATATAAGACATATATCCAATGTTTTGACAAAATACCTGATGCAAAATAAAACACTAGCTGGTGAACATCAAGAGCTATGATGGGAAAGTCATCATTATATTATCTCAGTCAGGTTCTGTTGTCATTATTGTTAGTGTTTGATTATAATTTTCAGGGAGGGGGTCAGGCAGTAAGTGATTTGACTGTCAGTAGATTCTGATGACCTTAATGAATGACTGTGTCCTATTCTAAATTACTACTGTTAACTGGCTGCACACTTTCAAAGCCCCCAATTTAAACATTCTCTTTGATGCAGCCTTGTTCTACGGGCCTTGGCAATCTCCTCTGTCTAATATGATGCTGACTTTAGAGAAAGTCAAAATGAACACAAGAGAGCCATTTTGTGAAATTGTTATTTAGTAATACTTTTCAAAGAAATATTAATCTAGGTTTCTGAGGGTATCTTAATCCTAATATCTACAAAATGAAGAGATTATACCTTCTTTTGAGAGTGTGTATGTGTATGTGTAGGTGTGTGTGTGTGTGTGTATGTATGAGTGTGTGTATGTTCCTGCAAAAATAAGTGAACCTGCTTGTAGGGTGTAAAAGCACTCCTTCCTGAGAAGTTCTGTAGAACATGGAATTTCAAGAAGACCGACAAGTTTCCTGTCCTTTATACAAAATGTTTATCCTAGTAGACGTAAGTTTTCACATCATATATCATCAAAATTTGCTTTCATTAGTATAGTACAAGCCTGACCATATAAATTCATTTAATTTTTGTACAGATTCTATTTTTTAAATTAAGTAATTAATTTCATTTTTAATCTTTTTTTACAGTTTAGACTTTATCCCCCTCTGAGTTCACCCTCTGATTATTCCACATCCCATACCTCCTCCCCTTCTGCCCCATCTCCAAGAAGGTTCTGCCCCCCCCACATGCCCCACTAGACCTCCCCACTCACAAGTCTCTGGGGGGTTAGGTGGATCTTCTCTGACTGAGTTCAGGTCCTTTGCTGTAAATGTGTTGGGAGGCTCAAATCAGTTGGTGTATGGTGCTTGGTTGGTGGCTCAGTGTCTGAGAGATCCCAGAGGTCCAAGTTAGTTGAGACTGCTGGTCTTCCTATAGGGTCACTGACCCCTCAGCTTCTTCCAGCTTTTCCCTAATTCAACCACAGGAGTCAGCAGCTTCTGTTCATTGGTTGGGTATACATATCTGCATCTGATTCTTTCAGCTGCTTGCTGGGCCTTTCAGAAGGCAGTCATGATAGTCCCCTGTTTGTAAGCACACCATAGCATCAGTAATAGAGTTAGGCCTTGGGGCCTCATCATGAGCTGGATCTCAGTTTGAGCCAGTCACTGGACCTCCTTTTCCTCAGGTTCTTTTTTGATTTTTGTTCCTGCATTTCTTTCAGACAGGAACAATTCTGGATTAGAGTTTTTGACTATGGTATGGCATCCCCATCTCTCCATTTGATGCCCTGTCTTTCTACTAAAGGTGGACTCTATGAGTTCCCTCACTCATTGTAGGGCATTTCATCTAAGGCCCCTCCCTTTGAGTCCTGAGAGTCTCCCACCTCCCAAGTTTCTGTACATTCTAGAGGGTCCCCAACCTCCTACCTCGTGAGGTTGCCTGTTTTGATTCTTTCTGCTGGCCTTCAGGGCTTCAGTCCTGCTCATCCAAATATCTAATCATGTTCTCTTTCCCTCCCTGTCTCCTTTCTATTCTGTGATTGCTTTCTTCTTCCTCCCAAGTGGGATTGAGGCATCCTCATTTGGGCTCTTTGACTTGTTAGCCTTCTTGAGTTCTGGGGATTGTATCCTGGGAATTCTGTAATTTTTTGGGTAATATCCACTTATCAGTGAGTACATACCATGTATATGCTTTTGGTCTGAGTTACCTCACTCAGGATGATATTTTTCAGTTCCATCAATTTGCCTGCAAAACTCATGATGTCCTCATTCATAGTAGCCGAGTAGTATTCCACTGTATAAATGAACCATGTTTTCTGAATCCATTCTTCTGTTGTGGGACATCTGGGTTGTTTCCAAATGGCTATCACAAACAAGACCACTATGAACATAGTGAAACATGTGCCCCTGTGGCATGGTGGGGTATCTTTTGGGTATATGTCCAAGAGAGGTATAGCTAGGTCTTCAGGTAGATCTATTTCCAATTTCCTGAGGAACCTCCAGATTGATTTCCAGAGTGGTTGTACCAGTTTGCAATTTTACCAGCAATGAAGGAATGTTCCCTTTTTCCACATCCTCACCAACATGTGCTGTCACCTGAGGTTTTGATCTTAGTCATTCTGTTTAGTGTAAGGTGGACTCTCAGGGTCTTTTTGATTTGTATTTCCCTGATGACTAAGGACTTTGAGCAATCTTTAAGTGCTTCTCAGCCATTAGAGATTCCTCTGTTGTGGATTCTCTGTTTAGTTCTATACCCTATTTTCCTTTTAATTGGATATTTTATTTATTTATACTTCAAATGTTAACCCACTCTCCTGGTTTGTCCTCTGCAAGCCCCCTACCTCATCCCCGCTTACCCTGTTTTTATGAGGGTGCTCCCCCACTCACCTACTCCCACCTCACCACCCTAGCATTCATTTACACTGGGGCATCAAACCTTCACAGGACCAAGGGCCTCCCCTCCTACTGATGCCAGATAAGGCCCCTTCATCTTCGTCAGTCCTTCCCTAACTCCTCCATTGGGGTTCCTGTGCTCAATCCAATGGTTGGCTCAGAGCATCTGCATTCGTGTTGGTCAGGATCTGGCATAGCTTCTCAGTAGACAGCTGTATCAGGGTCCTGTCAGCAAGCACTTCTTGGTATCCACAATAGTGTTTGGGTTTGGTATTTACATGTGGGATGTTTCCCCAGATGGGGTCGTCTCTGAATGGCCTTTCCTTCAGTCTCTGCTCTACTCTTTGCTATCAGGACACTAGAACCAAGAAAAGGCTTGGGACAGGATCCTTCAGCTTGAACTTGAGCTTTGTGCAAGGTGACAAATTCATTTTTTAAAAAAATAAAACGTCCATCAGTTTTTACCAAATATTTTACCAAAATATTACTACTGATATCTTAGTTTCGGGGGGAAAAAAAAGCTCCATAGATGGCCTAGTTAATACCCCACATTACTTGGAAACCCATAAGCAAACAGTTAGCTGATTTCTCTTTTTCATTAGTATTAGTAAAAGAATATTATGTCATCATCTCATAGAAATGTAGAAAATCTATTTCATGTGTCATCACATAGTTCAGGAATTTTGTGTAAGCAGGGTGTGGTGGCACACTGCTTCAGTTTCAGCACTCACATTGCAGTGGAGGGGATTTTCCATGGGTTCAAGGCCAGCTTGGTCTAATAGTGACTTTGAGGCCAGGCAGGAATCTCTCTCTCTGTGTGTCTCTCTCTGTGTCTCTCTCAGTGCCTCTCTCTGTGTCTCTCTCTGTCTCAGTCTCTCTGTCTGTCTCTGTCTCTGTCTCTGTCTCTGTCTCTGTCTGTCTGTCTGTCTCTCTCTCTCTCTCTCTCTCTCTCTCTCTCTCTGTGTGTGTGTGTGTGTGTGTGTGTGTGTGTGTGTGTGTGTGTGTGTAGACAAGCTGTCCAAGCTGTCTCTGGGTAGTCCTGGTGACTTGGTATTCTCTCTGTAGACCAGACTGACCTCAAACTCAGAGATCTGCCTGCCTCTGCCTTCTGAGTGCTGGCACAAAAGGCATGTACTACCATACCCAACTTCTACTATAATTTAATATAGTAAAGTTAGTTATACTGTACCAAGACAGCTAAGTCATTTTTCTTCAAACTAAATTATTCAAACTTATAACATAGAAGGATATAAGTGTTTTCTCTCTTCCCTCGCTATTATTCTGTCAATGTTTCCAAGGTACACTTAAAATTAGTAGACTAAGAAATGTCACAAATTAGATGTATTTGCTATCCAGAGGTATAGGCAGGTGTCATATCCACTTGGTGAATGGTATGTTTTCTCAGTTGTTGTTGGTTAGGAACCTCATGATCAAATTGCTAACTAGGACACATTATATTGAAATCCATATAGAAAAACAAATATCACTGTTTCTTTTTTCGTAAGATAGGATTAGTGATGCAGAAAATTGCATATATTTGTGGGAAACAATGTAATGTGTGGTACACAAACTGTAATGTAATGAACAAAGTCATACCAATTAATGTACGTACTTCATATAACCAACCTATGTATTATGTTTGTGTACTTGTGTGATGAGAACAGTTAAAACGACCTTCCTGGCCAACTTTAAATAGAGAAAAAAGCACTAATAATAATTGTACTGTTGCTAAAATTTGGTGCCATCTGATGCACTTTTCTTCAATAATATATCACCCACCAGTCTTTTCATTGTTTCAAAGTATGGCATTTTAAATCTATATTATGATGATGTCGTAAAACACTTTTCCATCTGTTCTTGGTTAAATTCCTGGAGGCGTGTGTTCTCTAAGACTATACATGTTAACACACGGGAACATGCTTTTTGGTTTGGGTTTTTTTTTTGTTGTTGTTGTTTTTAATTTTTAATACTGTTCTGTGTAATATTTACTACAAATTTGTGTACACTGTCTTCTAAATATTCATGGCCTTGGGTATAATTTTTTTCTTTTAGAAAACTGAGTATTCCATCTATATATTATCATTTATTAATTCAGTACAATCAAACTAGTAAACTTTCAGATATAATTTCTAGGCACAAGGAAACAACATATGTCACAGTAACATTTTATCTTGGAACTTAATTAAAATTGACCTATGAACTATTGAAACTTCCTATGAACAGCAAGAAGAGACAGCTAATGAAGAGAAACTATGTTAGACACACAGGAAATCACTCTTTTTAACTAGAGAAAACACAGAAGGTGTTAGAGCAGTAGTTTTATTAGACTCCAGATTATGAGTTTTAAATGAGTATGTGCCAAAATAATGGCACAACACAGAGACACTAATCTCCAAAAATTGAGATTTTCACAATATTTCTCTCGACTCAGTCAGTTTAACTTGTTTTATTCCAGCTCAGGGTTTGAAGAGATAGTGTATTATAAACCAGACAATAAAGAACTCTGATCTTCTACTAAGTTTCAAACATTGGTCCCAGTATATGATTTAAACTACAGTATATTTTTTATTTGGAGACTTATTTATCATTTTTCACCCTGGTTTAGCATATGCAATCCAGAAAATCACATTACGTTACATTTTCTATTTTGTCTATCTCAAAAAGTCATGAATTTATCATTTGAATAAACTTAGGTCAACTTTTCTCCTCAAGACAAGAATTATGAACAAAATCATATGACGATGAAAAATGAGATCTCTAAAAATAAGTATTCATGTATGGCCTAAGGAATTATGTACTTTTTCAGAAACAAAGTTTATATGATGATGTTTTTAAAATTGAGATTAAAATTATATTTTTTAAAAAAAAGTTGATTTAAAAATGTAGTTTATTTAGAATTTACCTAATTTTCTATATAATTGTATGTATTGATAAACCAACAGGCAAGTGCTCTCAGCAGACAAATACATATGTAATATTTAAATCAGTTTAAACATGATAAGTGGATAATTTTTATTTATTCATACATTTCATCTTTCCCTTTATTCATTCGTTTTCCTTTGGTTTGACACAGAGTCCTGTTATGTAGTTCTAACTGTCATTGAACTTACAAAAATCCTGACTTTGTAATTCATTTTTATACTTACTTTTAACTCCTTCTCAGATATATAGAATATAGGTATTTAATCTTCTTTGCTTTGTCTTTTCATTCTGCTCACTATTCTCTTTTTAGACAAATACATTTGGTGCAATCCCATTTTCCCACCTTTATTTCCTGTGTTGTTGGGATAGGTGTAGAGACACTGTCATCCTAATCACCTAAACTATCTGTCCTGTCTTCAGCCTGTTCTCACCTTCGCAGTGCTGAGGATGCACATCCACAGTTTATTTGGAGCCTGGAATTCTCCATGTTGGGCAAGAAGCACTCTACCAAGGAGTGACACCCCAGTCCACCTCCACACCCTCCCTACCTTTCACGTCCATGTGCTTTTCTCTCACTTTCTTTGTCTGTCTTCCTCTCCACGTGTCTGAGGAGGAGCTTTGAGCTGAAGTCAGTATTGATACTAAGTATTTAAGTAAGACACGAAAGAGGAAACAATGTTTCCACTTCTCTATTTTCATAAAATATACATGTTATGCATATGTGTATGTGCATAGTGAAGTGCATACTAGAAAAATGAGTGTCTTACAAATCCTTTATGTTGAGTATATCTAAATACATCAACAAATCTGAGCAGAATATACTATAATATTATAACAATGAAGCAGGATACACTATAATACTATAATAATTTTTCAAAATAAAAGAAAATATATTAATTTGGAAAGTTTCCAACAAAACAATAAATTACCTTTAAAGGATCATATGAAAAATAATAATTTTAGAATATTTTTACTATTTAAGGTAATAGTCAAATACCCACCCATGAATTTTTCAAGTATGTGTTTTCATTAAATAAAACTAAAGCATTTCTCCAATTCTTAAAGTTGGAAGTGACACAAATTAAACTAAAGAACTTGATCATAATAAATACTAATAGTTAGAATGAAATATCCCTAGAAACATTGAAAGCCTTTCTGTGTGAGATATAAATTCAAAATGATCAATAAGTAACAGGAATAGTACATGGAGCTTCTAGTTCATAAACTGACACTCAGAATTTTTTATGATTTGTAATAAGTAGGAGAACAAAAAAGAGGATTAAACATTGATTCTCAATAAATTGAAAGGATTAGTGTTTTCTTTGGCACAGAAACTTGCTGAGAAGCTCAAGATAGAACTGTGCATTTTAAAATGATAATTGCTGTCTTGAAGACACACACGGTTGTGGGTTTAAAATGAAGGCTCATAGATGAAAAATACATTGAGAAAATCGCTCCTCTGGAATACATCTTTGAAATATGTGAATAAGAAATGAACACTGTTAAATAAGAGTTGCTGATGTGGTAACATCATAGTTCCTATGAAATGGTTCATTTTACTCCATTCAGGATACAGCTTGATTCATCAAGAAGTGTTTGGAGGTCTTTTCAGAATGAAGGTTGGGAACAGCTGAATGATCATTCTGTAAACACATATCCAACCCAGGAAGAAATAATTTACCTTCACAAAGCATTATTTACTTTCAGAGGGCGTATGATTAAGTCATATCAAATATGGCCTGACTTGAAGTTATATAAATGATCATGTATAAATTCTCTAAGTTCCTTGACAGTTTAATAAACTATTACAAAATGGCCTTCTTATTCAGACAAGGATAGTATGCCCTGGTGATATTTATTTCTTCTAAGTAAGAGTATAGGAGTTTCTGAGTACTGAAATAGGAATTTGAGTTAAAAATAATATGGGCCACATACTTTCAAACAGCTTAAAATTTGCATTAGCTGTTTGTCTTAGTTACTATTCTGTTGCTGTGAGAAGACACCAGGACAAAGGAAACTTATAAAAACTTATAAAAAGCAGTAATTTATGTGGGTTTGTTTAGAATTTTAGAATGTAAGTATATGACCATCATGGCAGGAAGCACAGCAGCAGGTAGACAGGCAGTAGCTACTCAGGAGCAGCAGTTGAGTATATATTTGCTGCACACGCTCAAGGCAGAGAGCAAAACTGGGCCTGGGTTGGGCTTTTGAAACCTCAAACCACAACCCAAGTGAAAATTTCTTCAGCAAGTTCACACTGTCTAATCATTCCTCAACATTTCAACCAACTAGGAGCCAAACATTGAAATGAATGAGCCTAGGGACGCCATTCTTACTCAAACCACCACACAGCTTGTCTTGTTGCTGTGATAAATTGTCTGCTGACAATCAACCTATGAGAATGTTTATATTTTCTTATTGTTGAGGGACACTGGTAAGGAAAAGAAGGCATGATGAATGCCAACATGAATCTGAGGGAGCCCAATGCTGGTGATACCTTGCGTTCTAATGTATTCTTTTAATCAGTATTTTAATCACAGACCATGCAACTGTATCACCCATATTTAACATAGATTTCTGTCTTCCAGTAAACCTCTCTGGAATTGCCCTCCCATGTACCCTGGAAAATTTATTACCCAGGAGCCTCCAAATATAGCGAAATGTCAATTAAGATAAATATCACAGAATTACACAATGCTTGTAGAAGATACAGGGCTCCATTGAGATTACAGATTCTCCATTTCATATACAGATATTCTTGAACAAATCATTCTCAGCCTAAATTTTTAGCTATTATCTGAGTAATCAAAGCTAATATCTATTTAGATGGCCTTTGAGATTTTGTATTTGAAGCATTCAGTGCAAGTTATTTGTTGTATATGAATTACTATATTATGGGAAATGATAAAAGATAGGTTATTGAGTAAATATTTAATAAATTAAGATCACAAGTCTCTATTTCAGAATGGTGAAGACATTTAATTGTTTTATGTAGTGTTAGGCATTATTGAGACTTAAGAATGTTAATAGAGCTTCAATGAGGTACAGTGAGTTTTCTCTGACAGCCTTGGGCTATGTGTAGACTGGCATTCAGATGAAAATAGAATAGAAGAAGTTTGGGTTTCTTTCCACCATTCCTTCAGTTTCAGACATTTTAAGGATTCCACAAATATCAGATATCCTTGGCTTCCACAACTACTGCCAGTCAACCATTTCAAGTGAATTTTTCACCCAGACTGGTTGATTTTCTGGCCCATTAAGAGAGCTGATTCGATTCAGTCGAGTTTATAGAGTTTAATCCCCCATGCATGCTGTAATGTCCTGCCAAGTGGCAGCTGGCCATAGCTATAGGTAATCTTTCATAGAGGTCTCGTAACTCTATTTGCTATGTCTTGGTTTCTGAGAGAGACATTGGGTGAGATTGCTTTGGGGTCTTCAGTACTTAGAATCACATCATTGATTTGGATGCTAAAAGGAAGAACTAAAGAGTCAACAAATTTAATTTGTCCTTTCAGTTTTTGCAATGACATATCCCTGTGAGTGAGGCGCTTGCTCAGCTTTCACTCTGAGGCCCTCGTCAAGAATATTAAAATCTGTGGCTGCACAGCATTGCCTTATGGTGGCTTTGAATTTCCAAATTCTTGTTTTTTACAACCTTCCTGAAGTGAAGAAGATAAAAGAGGCATTTAGGTCAATAGAATTATTTAGGGTAGATTAACATATCAAGTGATTTATTGATTCTAACAAATATATCTAGGAAGATATGATTAGAGAAAAAATATGTAGAACAGGACCTGTCTTTCGTGATGTAGGTTTGTAGACCAGATTAAAGTAGTTGAATTTCATGCTGAATGCAGCCCAAAATCATAAGCAAAAATGGCATAATTTTATATGTAAATTTTAGAAGAATATTCTGGATTCTTTGTGAAGGAAAGGATGTTTTTTTCATTCGTGAAAAGAGCATCTTGTTGACTAGTTATTCTTCCATTCTAGGTGAGAAAGAAGTCTAGATTCGTTTGTGATTAAGCATTACACATGTCCATTACAGATGAAGGAAGAAGACAGTGGAAAACTGTCTGCAGGAGCAAGGGGCTGAACATGGGTGGTTGAGTAATAATACTTAAAGATGCAAAGGAAAGCAAAAAGACATGCAAAAGACCTGATTTGGGAGGGCAGTACAAATATCCTCTTTAGAATACATTAACTTAAAAACAAATCAAACCAAAGACAATCAAGTAAAGGATTGAGTGGTAATTATTAATTGTTGTTAAACTTGTAAATGAAGCACTGTATCTCTGGGTTCATAAAAGAACTCCCACAGAAAGAGCAAGGAGAGAGAAGAAGGTGTATATGTAAGGAAAGAAGGTTGAGAGCACAAGTTCAAATACCCTGTGCATGAGCATGTCCAACCAAGGCAGAAGAGGAGCTCAGAAAAATAGTCAGGAAAATAAAGGTTAAGGGAAGGAGTTTTAGCTGTGAAATGAGCCAGGGAAGAATCAGGCAGCTCAAAATATGAATACAGATTTCTTAATTTGTGGGGAAAGAAATAACTCTGAACTTATTAACACTGCCAGTTCACTGATAGTTTCTCAGATTTTGTTTAGTAACAAAATGATGATAATAAAAACCTGTGCTATAAAATAGTACAAATAGTGAAGAAGACAAACCTGTAGAGACTCATCTAAGCCTAGTCAAGTAAGTCTTCAAGTCAGGATTCAGGCTGAAGCAAGAGAGCACAATTCAAAATGGGGTGGGGGGTTGTCTCAAAAAGCAAAACAAATAATAATTTTTTTAAAAAAAGAGTCTTCAGTGAAAAGATGTATTATTCTTATAATTTCCAAATGATTTTTTTCTTGATATATATATATATTAGAACATAATGAAATAATTATTTTGTTTACTGATAAAATATTTGGATCATTTATTTAGAATTGTAGCTTTTTAATTATTATTTCAAGGATGGTGATTATTTTATGTAGAGGAATTTGAAAGTAGATCTGTGAATGAGAAAAATATGTGGCATACCATGGTATGAATTTCACATGTAACAGTTATTGAAATTGACTTTGACCATTACTGTTAAGAGCAGACGTTTCCCACAGTGAGTCAACGTTTCCCACAGTGAGTCAGCCATCAAGAGTCCTCATCTACTGGTTTGGTTGTCTTCTCTTTCTGTGTAGAGTACCTGCTTCCTATTGTCTATCATTCACAGGGTTCAACTTCAACTTTCTTCTGTTAACTCTACTAAACTGGAGAATGGGGTGACTGAAAAAGATGCAGGTTATTGTTGGGTGTACTTGTCCATGACCTCTTTGTTGAAAGGTAGCCAGCAGTGTTTGCATTTTGCCCCTTGTTTTATCTCCCAGCATGTAGCATCCTGCTTTTCTTGGCTCTTGATAAAACAGCTGCAAAGTCCTGAGATCATGGCCTAATAGTGGGAGCTTCCATGGTCTCTTCTCTACCTTAGGTCTCAGCCTTTCTTTTGCTATAACATTGCATAACACATCTCTTACCTCAAAGGAATTGAGACTGATTTTATTTTTAAGGCAAATATAAATGAGCATTGCCCAGAAAAGGGGATTCAAATTGACACGGAAAAACATGATCCCATGTGAAGACAGTTTCATGAATATTATAGTTACAGAAGAAAAGAAAGTCATAAATTGTTCCGGAGGACATTAATTAGAATAAGAAGTAGTGATGCTTTAACTAAGCCTTCAACTCTACTTTGGGGTTAAGATGATATCTGATAACAGTCTTACTTTTGTAATGGTGGAAACTATTGGTTTGGTAAGTGAATACATTTCTTAGGTTTCACCTGGTAGATGCGCGGTCAGACACAGAAGTTAGCAAAAAATGACTATCAAAAGGGGCAAAAATTAGAGGAAAGTAATTTAATTATGAATTTGTTATGTCAAGACTCTCCACAATCATGAATTTCTACTCAGTCACTAAGCTTCACAGAGATGTGGCTCTGTAGAAGGAACTTCAGTTCAAAGATCTGTCACAAACCCAGTGAATTAAATTCCTTGTATTTAAAGAGCTTAGTATGGTTAACACTAAATGTGTTGGATAAATTGGGGTCACTGTTCTTAAGGTTGACTAGTGCAGTGGGCAGCTTCATCCATAGTTATCAAAAATAGCTGCATCAATGTTATTTAAAGGAACAAATGTTCAGAACACTCTTTCCACAACCACGGAATGATTAGATTATGGGACAGACTGTATTCAAAAATTGAAAACTTAATTTTGTGTTTGTACTGATTCTTAAGACTGCTCTTTCTTTCACAGTCACAAATTGTTTTATCTGTGCAGCTGTAATGGCACTATGCTGGGGAAACTTCAGCACTATTATTTCCCACTGACTAAATATTTTCTCTGGCATGCTTAATAAAATTCTGTTAGCCTTTTGTGATTCCAACTCCTTTAAAAACATCTGTAGTTCTATCTTGCTTTTTAAGTTAGCATTTTCTGTTTCTCCTCACGTTTTGCCCTGAAAATATCAAATTGACTCTCTTGATTTTTCATCCTTGTAAAGTGACATTTGCTTTCATCTGGGTAAGGTTTTTCTCAGGACAACACCATCTAACTTTTTCTCCATATTTATGGCCAACTCAACTTTATCCCTCTGTTATAATTAGTAGTGAGATGAAGAGGTAAGCATGGTTTTACATCACACTCATTATCTCTGGGCTTCCTCAGCTTTTCTTAAAGGGGTTTGTCTCAAGAATATGTTCTTTCATTGTGTATAACTTTGAAAACCCATTTTGTTTCATTATGGCTCTTGAATAAACATTATAGCATTTCTTGAATATGAAAAAGACACTGAGTAATCTCTTTTAAGACTAAATTACAATTGGTGTTAGAATTTTCATAAAAAAATATATTCATCTTATAGGATAGACTGAACCCTCTGAGAAGCAGGTAGATTTGCAGGATTATGTAGGCGAGCTGGAAAGTGTTCTGTAGAGAATTCATTATCAGGAGGAGGAGATATGAAGACAACCATAGCAGAATGGAGGTAGAAGGTAAATGTGGGCAATAGTGAGATTCAACTAAACACTTAATCCTGTAAGCCTCATTTTTTCCAATATAACATGAGGACAGTGACCTTGGACAATGTTATGAGAATTAAATAAAGTCAAATGAGAGATAATAAGGGGTGAATTATCAAGTTGTATATCATACATTTAAGTTTGAATATACAAATTAACGTGTCTTTATTACTTCCATACCACTACATGATAATGCTGTTTGGTGTCTTAGATCCTTTTAATTACAAAGGTCTATGGTTGCATAATTCCTTAGGTCTCAAAATTGTCCATTAATATATTGCAAAAGTAAAAATCATTTAACCTCTATAGATAAATTTATGAAAATATAGATAAATTTATGTTATAAACACCCTTAATATTATAGACAATGTGACTTTATTATCCATATGTATACCTAGATTAATTTCCAATTAAGTCAAGCACAAATACCTACTAAAGATTTTCAAATTAATATTATATATTTAAAGCAAGGGAAATAAGAATTTTTTATTGTTTTCAAATAGAATGGACAAAATAAGCTTTGTTAGTTAGAAAATATGTTTTAAATGATGTTGGGGTCCACACTAGCCCCACGTTGAGGCAGCCAAAAAACGTCGCAGCCCAGGCAAAATGTTGAGGCCCGGGCTGACCCACATTTGGGTGGCCACTGTATCCCGGCCCAAGCTGCCGCTCCGGTCTGCGGGTCGGGGTTCAGCAAGAGCGAGGGTGAGGGCAGACTCTACCTAATGTCTGATGTGTCTGATTCTCTCTCTATAGTCCGATTTCTGATCTGTTCTGTCTCTGCCTTTTATATGTCTCACTTCTAAGCCACGCCTCTAAGTTACACCTTTAATCATGCCCTTAGGTCTTGTCTCTAACTCTGATCTCTATACTTCTAATTCATACTCTTAAGTCACACACCTTTAATCTCACACACCTTTAATCTCACGCACCTTTAATCTCACGCACCTTTAATCTCAAGGTATCTAAACCAAGATTATTGGAGTGTGCTCAGTTGTTGTAGGCTATTGTAATCCAAATCTCATGTCAGGGTATATGGCTCAAGATGGCTGCAAAGCTGATAGCCACTTTCTGCTAAAAGTCGGCCCCCAACAAAATGAACCTTGCTAAAGAAAAATCTCAAAAGACTGATGAAAGAAAACTCTACAGCTTAGAAACTCTTCTTACACTTAAGCTAATACATTAAAAACTTTTTAAAAAATGTGGCAGGCAGTTCTAATAGCCACATTTTGAAATATATATCATTCTCCTTAATACATGAAAACCACTAAGATTGAAGTGTCCAGTGTCAAAAAGCTTGAAAGATGAATACAGTCAAATGAACTCTTGTCAGCCACTAAATTCTATGCCTGAAGTTAATTCCTTTGAGAGAAAAAATAAGCCATCTTTTCCACCCTATATTCAAGTTATAAGTCAGTGCCTTTTCTGGCTTTGAGACGGCATCTTCAATGTAATCACATTTCTGGGATAAAAGTGAAGCTTAAAAGTTAGTGTGGATGTCTGTTAGAAAGTCTTTCATTGATGGCGCCTGGAACTGCCTTCTTTCCACCCAGTTGGCTTGCCTTTCCTTTGTGTGTTAGCTGGTAAAAGCTGAGCACCCATTCAAGACCCAGAATATTCCAAACCCAAATACTGGAAATCTAAATACTTAAATTAATCCTCAAACTATTTTTTTAAAGAATATAATCTTAATTTCAAAATAGTTTTATCATAATCAAAAATGTGTGAAGTGGGCAGCTCTCCTGTATCTCATGTACAGTTTCTCTTGTTCCCACCTGACACAGATATGATGCTGTTGATAGACAGACAATGTCAATACGCTATTATTGGTGTATATCCTTTAGTCAAATTGACCAGTTTTTAAAAGACTCTCAGTTTTACTTTTCTGTTTCAGAATCTCACCCACAATAACATATTGCTTTATATTGCTTTGGTACCTAAACCTGTAAGAAAAAAATCTCAAATTGTTTTTGTATCAAATAACCAGAGCGATTTGAGAAATAACAACTTAAAAATTTAAAGAATGTTTCTTTGTTGAAGTTTGATATTATGGATGTTTCATTATTAGCCGTGGCAATAAATTCTAAGGAAAAGACTAGAAAGACCACCATTCTCTTCTTACCACATTGCATCCAGGGCTAACTTATCAATAAGAATTATTGTTGTGGATGGCAAAATGGTATGACCGGGGTGATTATTAGAGTCTCTCCACAGTAAAATTATTCTTGTTCTCTTTTTCCCCCATTTCCTTATTGCACTTGGGGGAAGTCAATCTTTTCTACAATGGCTCCTCGTTGTATCCATTTCAGATTCAATTCTCAAACTACATATTTTCAAGACATTTGGCATATGAACATATGGAAAAATTGACCATCTCAAACTCCTACAATAAATTACACAAAAAGTTGCATAAAAGTCTCATGTCCATTGCCAGTGAGGTTGGCAAATGGCCTAACCTTGTCAACATTGTATGGACAGAACTATGTTGCGCCAGCATTGTATCTAGAGTGAGCTATTCATTAACAGCACGTGCTTCACTAGAACATGTTTTCAAGATGAATTTATTTAATTTGTGACTCTGGATTTGACTTTACTTTGTACAAGAAGCTCCAAATATTTAAACGAAGAATTAGGGAAAGTATGAGCACTAAGGCAAAATGAAAATAAATTGTATAAAGCAAAAGAAACCCTTGAAATTCACTTTCTGTTAGAAATAAGTAACAGTTTTACTAAATAAATTTTTGTTTTAAAAAATTAATAGCTATCAGCCATAGTATTCCATAGTAACTAGTTACTAGGTAAGACTGTTCCTGGTTATTTTAATGATAGATTTACTTGCCTTATGTCATATTACATTCATAGTCAAGAACTGTTTTTGAGCAATTGCAAGAAGCATAAACATGAGAATAAGAAGGGACAAAAAGTATTGGGCAAGCTCACTTTCTGATTGCATAGTGGCACAGAACTTTGGGCTTTTATGAATGAATTTTCAAACTACTACACACACATTCACACATTGCAAACACACACACAGTGTATCACACATAAGTCTGTGCTGGCATTTCAGAAAAGAGTCAGCATTCATACAAAAGCCATATTTTGGTAAATATCAAAGGAGAGATTTTTCAAAATTATATGATGAGAGGAGAATCGTGTATGTTGTCTGTTGCAAATACTCACCTAAAGACCTGGATGTATGTTTCTGGGTGACCATGTGTTCAGGATCATTATTATTATTTTATGCCAGTTTGAAAAACACAATAGCTATTTTCATACTTCTTCAAAGGTTAACACTAGACAAAGGACCTAAGAAAAACACATGCTTAAACTAGCATTATACCTTAAGTATTCTACGCTTTCATGGACAAATTAAATGCTCAATAAACAATTATTTACTAAGCAAATAAGAGCAAAAATGTTAATGCAGTTTTAACATTTATCATTCTTTAGTTTACTTTCATCATCATATTTCAGACATGCATATAAATTATAGTGTATTAGTGCAAGTTTATTGGCAATTTTTCTTATAATAATACATATCAACATGCAGATGTATTTTTAAAAAATACACTTAGAAGAACACCCTAAAGTGCTTTAACTGTTACAATTTGTTTCTAGTCATTTATTAATAACACAGAAATAAAATGTTCCTTCATCTTCTAGGTGATTTCTCTAACCTCTGGAGTAAAAGGATTGCCTCATGCTGTGCATGTAACCCTGGTGTAGCTAGTGTAACTGCAGATGTTCTTCATAGGCGTATAAATATCTGATCCCTGGAAATCTTGCTGAGCTATCTGCTTCAGTAATTTTCTTCACTGGTAAGTACAGATGGATTCAGAGTCATATTAAAGGTATGGCTTTTAAAATGTAAGTCTCATTTTCCTGTGCCAATTACCCACATGCTTATTGAAAGGATCTTCATTAAAGATTTTCTGACCCATCCGTTACATTTGCAGTCTCTGTTAAAACAAAATTTACTGCTCTTATTCAATAAACAAACCCACAAATTTATTTGTTCACTTATAACTTAACAGTTGAATACATTGTCAATTATTGTTTAGTGTTTCCTGATAATGGTCATAAAATATCATCCCCTATAATATAACCATTGATTCATGCAACTACATAGTGTTGCTTTTCATATTGTTACATACTCTGGTTAATATTTACAAGTATTCAGTTGGCTCTTGAACACTAAATAGCTTTCTCATTGAACTATATATAATGACTTCTAAATGTTTTACCTCAGAGACTCAAGGTAATTCAGAACCCTCAGTGTTCACGGAAAGTTTAAATTAGGCTTCCCAATATGCATTACTTTGCACTTATCTACACTAAATTTAATCTATCATCATATTACCCAATCACCTAGGTTAATTAGATCCTTCTGGATTTATTCATAATCGTGCACTGCTTTTGCTAACCTAAATCATTTTTGGCCATCAGCAGAAATTTAACATCTCAGTTCCTAAGCAGTCATCCAGGTCACCAGTATGTTTTGGCAGTCCTGAGCCTGTTGTCCAGATCTGGAGCACCCTTCAAGGAAGCTGCTTCTTCTAGAGAAATTGGTGCTTTTTGTCAAGTACCATCATACATATGTATTTACAAGAAGGGATAGCTTTAAAATTCTACCATGTCATATAATATATTCTTAATATACTTTTAAAGAAACTTCAGATTTGTGTTGAAGTATCTTTTCATAAGAATATTTTGAAAGTTTCTTCATTGTAGAATATTGTATGCATGCTATGTTGGAAGAAGTACAGACTTAAAGCATAAATAGGTTCCAATATTTTTATGTAGGTAAAAGTTTTATGTGTCTACAGGCCCCAGGGGAAAGAAGGTGAAAATGAAGATTTAATGAGGACCTGGTAGAAGTTTCTATGATCTGCTTGGGAGGATGTAATGAGCCTTGCTGAGGCTGCTAGACTTTACTTTACGTTCCTGTGTGGATCTTACACAGCAACCCAAATGCTGGGGATCAATTTATCATCATGTGGCTACCAAGACCACAAACCTAGTTCAGAGAGGCACAACAGTGTATAAATGTCCATTTCTTCCTAGGACATAGAGGTAAAGTCTTCCTAATGGGATATACCTTTTTCATAGACATTTATAGCATAATTATTACATCTGATGTTTTCAGATGTGTTCCTTAACTTTTTGGATGAACTATATAGAACACACAGATGTGTATAAAATCAGTGTTCCAAGTGCACTCTTATTTCATGAAGAAGCATGATATTATATATTTTTCTGTTTAGTTTACTTATTTCTAGAAATTTTTTGCAGATGATATAATGCTTCAGACATCACTTGTTTGGTTTTTCTATATATTAAGAAATAAGATATTTTAAAAAGAATGTCCTGGGATAAAGAAAATTGCATGCAGTATTTGTGTGTTATAAAGTAGGTGACCCTGGGATAGAAATAAAGTTTAAAACAAACTGACACTGTCTACAAAAACATTTGTTTTGCAAATATCAAGGAAGGCACATGGTAGAATTTAAAATGAATCCTTACATTTCGTCTACCTCTGATTTTGCTGAGCTTCCTGCCATGAAATTCAAGTGTCCCATGGGCAACAGTTGACACAGAAGCAGTGACCAGTTGTGAATTTGTACTTGCCAGTACAGGGACAATGGTAGAAAACTAAATGTCACTCCCTGATCTGAATTTAAAAAGGAAATCCTCTCATAATGGGCAATAAATCTTCCATAGGTATAATTAATCCAGGCCATTTTTGATCTAAGCCTTTAGACCTAGTACTGCAGTTGGGGTCAGCCAATCCAGAAGAGGATGAACCAAGAAAAAGAAACTTGGTTGTTGGTTTTTTTTTCCTCTAAACAAGTTATATTAGTGTAGAGACAAACTTACATCTAACTTTGAACACAGAGGAACACACACATACACACTCATACACACACACACACACACACATCATTTAAAGAATACAGACATAACAGATGAAAACATAATATATTCAAATAAAAGCAAGTTTATATTTTTAGGTTACTTCTCCCCAGAGTCTTTTTTACTGTTTCCAGTGGTGATTTAAGGATGTTACAAGAATGTAATGATAGTTTACTATCAAGACAAGCTCTGAACAAATTTGCAAGTTGTACAAAAACAAAGTAAGCTTAAGGGAGAATGTAAATGTCCTGTAGTTTAGAAGTTAAGTTAGAGCTTCTAAGAACACTTTAATTTTTTTGTTTTGTATCTAATGTACTTACTTTTAAAAAACAGTTTATAATATTAATAAACACTAAAATCAAGCAAAAATGAGCATTTTTGTGGAAGCAAATTGCTATCAAAACATAGGTAAGTTATTTAAAATCTCTGGAAAACTCACTGTGATGAACACACTTAAGAAAGAAAAAAAGTCGGGCGGTGGTGGCACACGCCTTTAATCCCAGCACTTGGAAGGCAGAGGCAGGCGGATTTCTGAGTTCCAGGCCAACCTGGTCTACAGAGTGAGTTCCAGGACAGCCAGGGCTAAACAGAGAAACCCTGTCTAAAAAAAAAAAAAGAAAGAAAAAAAAAAAAGAAAAAAGAAAGAAAACAATTTTTTTCATTTTCCATTTTTATTTTATAAAGCACTTTGATTATTGCAATTATAATGTAATTACATCATTTCCACTTTACTTTTATCCCTATAATCCTTCCATATTACCTCCTTGCTTTCTTTTAAATGCATGGCATTTTCTCTAAATTAATTGTTGTTACATACATACATACATACATACATACATACATATAAGTCTAAACACACAGGTAGAATCTTCTTACTCTGTACAATGTTACTTAAATCCATGCTTTCAGTGATGACCTTTTTTTAAACTGTCAATATAAGCAGCATAAAAATCCTTAAACCCCGGGAGGCACTGCGTTTTGTCTGTAGGCTTTTGAATAAGTTCTGCTTTCATATTTACTTGAAAGCTGAGTCTCAGGGTGGTTACATACATAGACATTTACTACTATGGGCTAGACATCCTGTAACTAGAGGTGGATGTACTCTCAGAGTGGCTTTGTGTTTACACCACAGGAAAATTTACCATTTTTATATGCGTCTACTTGCTTATTGGATATCAGGAGTCCATTTCCTCTCACCCTGTCAATAATGTAGGGATGGTAACAGAGATACTCATTTAAAAACCTCCTGTTCTTCTACCCATCTTCAATGACAAAGCAGTGAATAAAAGTATATCCATCCTAAGGAATAATAATAATGTGGCTTCCTGGAGAATGATTTTTATCTTATAGGAACTGTAATGCAGGACTGAAGGCTCTGTACAGTTTACCACATGGGCTTCCAAAGGATCACATTAAAAAAAGCGCCATCTGCATATGCCCGTGGAAGACTATTCTAGCATCGTAGGCTTAGAGAAAAGTGGATGGCTCTGGCTTGAATAGATTTACAGCCATCAATATGTGCAACCCTATCCAGAAGGACTCTTAGATTCTCAGATCCTAAAGGATGAAAATTTGTTGACATTTTATCTACTTGTATTTCATCAGAATAATCTTGATATTTAAACATTAAAAAGCACATAGACTAAAGGACAACAGCATCACTGAGTAACAACCAACAAATCTGTTTGATTATCTTTTCACTAACCAAGTATTGTCTTCTATTGTCAGGGGATACAATATATTCTCTCAAAGCTGAAAGGTAGTGGGGATTCAGTTGTCTGAGACTTCAGAGGTGAATGGAAACCTAATGAACTAGATCAACTTCTCTGTAGAAAGATTAACAAAGAGAGGAGCATGGCATCGTGCTTGGCATCATTTTATATTTCCTTTGTTCTAAATGATACCCCAGTAAGCTGCACCATGATGAAGATATGTCAATACTTGTAAAGGAAATAATGATTGCACTGCATTAAAAGAGAAGATTGCTGTGGAAATCAGAAAGAAGAGTTCTCAAGGAAGTGGCAGCCAGAGGTACTGGAAGTGGCCAGAGTTTGAGAAGGACAAGAGACAATAAACATACTTTGAATCTGTTGCTTATTTTATGAATCCTTGTTAATCCATCACCACATTTGTAGACATGTCCAAAGGTAGTGTTTATAAAATAAATGGGAATTTAGACCCACATAAGTGGCAAACACATGGGCTTCAAATATCATTTGACCTCAGAAGCATAGACATGATCATCAATCATATTATTTACTTCCTTCACAATCAGAAGTCTCCTTTCTCTTATCTGGATATGTTTCTGTTCTTTTTGGTGTCTCTGGAACCCTGTTTTAAGCAGGGAGATAAGTGTAGGCTTTCCCTGGCACCGTCTTGGGTATCACAATGGTGTTCTCATCCACTTCCCACTTGGTACAACATCCATTTTTGTCTCTCTTTAAGCTTTGCTGGATATAGTTTGCACATGGATACTTGCTCTGTCTACTCTGCTACTTAGATGTCATGCTAGTTGATACTGAGAAACATTAGCATCACATCACAACATCTGGCACTTTGATGTTTGAAGCGGCCCGCCCTATGTCATTCTGCTATACCTGAACACAGTCTTGAGAGCTTTTGCATTAAATGCTCTGGGCATGCTCACAGTTTACCTTCCTATTTACCAGCTGTATGGTCTCTGTAATTTAAAGGTATCTACCACAAGAATGAGTCACTTTTTGCAAGGAAAGCCTAGGTACTGGATTTTACCATAATGAGGCTGTTAGGGTTGGGCCAAAGCACTCTGCTCTGGTTCTCATTCTCCTTCTCTTTAGCTCCACATTGAGTCAAGTGCACGTCTCTTAAGCAAATTGCTATACCTGGACCCTGACAGTTTTTTTTTAAAAGGTATTCAAGTTGAATAAATGAATAGATGCAAAATGTACATTGTATTTTAAAATACATGTATCCAACTGAAATCAATATTTCATACACTTGCAAGCAATTTAGTGTAAGAACTAAAGTTTGTTGTAGATTTGATTCCATGATGCATAAAAATTATGGTTTATTATTCATTTGTCTTCACACTAAAATATAATCAAATAAACATCACTCATTTTTATGATAAACTTTAAATAATACAAAGATATTCATCAGGTGTATTTCATAGC
The DNA here is from genome assembly GCF_011762505.2 of Arvicanthis niloticus. NCBI lineage: Eukaryota > Metazoa > Chordata > Mammalia > Rodentia > Muridae > Arvicanthis > Arvicanthis niloticus. The sequence goes on along the minus strand of NC_047661.1, from coordinate 126,597,586 downwards.
TGTACTGAAACTGACAGTTTTGCAAGTAAAATACAATGTTGCATATAAATTATGTTACTGTTTATGTTTTATTTGAAATATTCATAATGTTCATTTTGTAAATACAATATGCAGTGTAGAGAAATGACAATCTTGTAATTGAACTTCGATGAAAAACTTGCCTGTTAAAATTTTAGTTGAAATCAATCTTTTTTGAATTTTACAGGGTTCAGGAAGACTCATGATCACTCAACTTCTTTTCTATTTTAGGAAGTTCATTGGGTATGGATTTGATGCTACTTTTTGATTTTACTTCAATTAGTAGCCTGCATAAAATTACAGCATGAAAAACAATTATTCTTCATAGTCTCAACATGCTACATGTATGCAGTATAAGATTTTTGTGTTATAAGGTTCTCAATTAGATTATAATCATGTTATAATTTTCGGTTATATCATACATAATATTTTTTCAAAAACTGGCCTACATAAGCTTCAATGAAGAAGAGAGTGCCATTGTTGTATAAGTGTATCTCATCATTTTTGAATGTTGTAAAACAATATGGTTTTTGTAATGTAACTACTATAAAACAAGAAAATAATCAAATTGTTGTCTTCATGAATAACAGACAGGAATGAACCTTAGGATAAAATTATGACTTTAGCGAAATATGATTAGAGTTTGCTGAGAACATAAAAGACAGCCAAATTAAATAAAAATTTTTTAATCTTTTTTTTTTCTTGATAGTAATAGTTCTTTTCATGGAGGAAGAATGACTTTAAAGTGGTCAGTATGTAAAAACTAGTCATATCCTATTGGAAGATGTTATTCTCCATCCAGCAATTCAAACCATAAAGAGAAAATCTCAAGAGAAACGAAAATAAGGTAGATATTGAAGTCTGCCTCCTATTTTACCACTAAAATGTTAAGAGGATCAAGTCATTCCATCTTGGAATATTTCCCTTTCCAAGCAAATAGAAATGTTAAGAGAAAGAATTTAGTTTGTAGGACTATTATATTGTAGAACCAGATTAACAGAGATGTCATATGTAAGTTAGTATTTTGAACTCAACAGTTCCAGATTGCCTCATATCTGTGAGAAATAATTAAAATAATTAAAATCACAGCTTGCTAAGCTAGAAGGGGTTTGAGCAAATCCATAATAATAAAAAGTTGTTTGCAACAGCACCTAATGTTGAAAATAGCCTTTGATATTAATGAGTCTTTACTTCCATGAGGTTTCTAACTTGGAGAAACATAGGGTATTTAGAGTGTATGATAGGAAATTATATATATATATATATATATATATATATATATATATATATATATATAGTTGTTTATTAAATTTTCATTCTTAATAAAAGTAAACACCAGGTGATGTCAACATTTCAGATAATTAACACAAATTCACACAAATTATACACAGATGTAAGTCATGCACATCTTCAAGTATTTTTTTACTGGCCAGAAGCAGAACAGGGTTATTTTACTCTGGTAACATATTTGGTCAGCAAGACAAGACCTGAGTTTACAGTGTGAGAAGGGACCAGCAGATTTTGCAAACATTAGCTGGTAACCTATAAAACCAATTTGAAACGAACACACAGAACTGTATTTGGTGACTTGGATAAGAATGCCCTGTAAACTCATCAACTTGATTGCTTGATCAACACTATTAGGAGCTATGTTCTTGTTGGAATAGGTGTGGCCTTGTTGGGGAAAGTGTGTCACTAGGGGTGAGATTAGAGGTTTTCAAATGCTCAGTTCAAATTCATAACTCTTTCTTCTGAATATTGATCAAGGTGTAAAAATCTCAGCTCTTTCTCCAGCATGATGTCTTGCTGTATGCGTTCATGTTTTCTGTCGTGACAGTAATGGACTAAACCTCTGAACTGTAAGCCAGACCCAAAAAAATAACTTCTTTTCTAAGAATTGTTGTAAATATGGTGTTTATTCACAGCAATAAAATTCTAAGTAATAACTATATTTGAAATGGGTTCATATTTCTATTAAAGTGCCAATGTTTCTTCCTTTAATTGGACATAGATGTCCTCTTTCTCTCACAGCTAACAACTGAATGTGTGTGAGTTGAATTCGCCATCACTCAGTTCCACGTTCTTTCACTGAGCACAAGATACAGCCAAGATATGCTGCGATCTAGACTGTGATTTATCTGACATGATCCCCTCTGCATGTAAATGAAACAAAATTAGCTTACTAAAATTTATAATATCATAGAGGAATAAAGCAGGCAAGAAACAAGCTCATTAGTCGAAGCACCTTTTTTTTAAGCAGATGAAAAAATACAGTGTCTGTTGCAACATGAATAATGCTAAACATGCTTATGAGAGTAATTGGTTCATTTGTAATGAATTTGTTTTTATTCAGCTTTCAAATGAAATATGGATTACTAGTTAACACAATGTAATGTTCAAGGCAAATGGACTTACACATTATATCTTATATTAGTAATTGAATTGAATATTTTCTTTTTATTATAGGTAGAATGTATTGTTACTGGCCAAGCCCCTGTACTTCACATATTGATTACATATTAATAGCTCATTAAATAAATTTAACATATGTTTACAACATCCCTGAAGCAGCACATTATGGAAGCATTAATGCTTTGGTAAATATAAATAAGGCACTTTGAATTATTTATACACCTCACATACAGGCAGAGAAAACTTTTTGAAATCACCAAGCAGTTACACACTTACAAAACTTTCATTTCTTTTTTGGAATAGTTTTAAAGGGGTATCAACTTATTTTATCATTATTTATCAATAAATAAAAATGTAGATATTGTTTAATGAGACCCTGTTCAACTTAAAAAATTTAATCTACTTTGATAAACCAAGGACTTGATAAACTAAAAAGGAACTGGCTCTGGATTTCATAAAAATCTCTGCGAATTATTCTCTTAAGAATCTGGACCAGAAATGTCAGCAAAATGTAAGAAATCTGACACAAATGACTTTATAATACATAGAATAGAAAATAATTACCCACCTCTAGTGAACATTCATGAATGAATGAAAGCTGCAATATTTGCAAACTTGATATAAGAGGCTATATGTAAAGCTGTGAAACTATTGTCCTTACACTTCCTTTATGGGAGCAAAGAAAACAGATATGAATGAGTAGTTTTAAAAGAAGACATAACTGGAGTTATCAGGGCTACAATTTGTAAACAGAGAATTGCAGGTGGAGGGTCTGGATGTTCTCAGGTCAAGAGCACTGATGGAAAGCAAACACAAATTTAATTTTCTAAAGACATAACTCTTTAAACAGTAATGCTTTCTTTGTCACTATGCTAAGCTACCTGGTAAGAGACAACTTACCTGACAGAGGATTTAATTTTGCTTAGGAACTAACAGTGTAGTGCAGTGACATCATATGGAAGGTGTGACAGCATCATCACTGGGTCATACAGTGTGGAACATCTGTCTTAGTAGAAAAAGGTTGAGAGATGGTGGGGAAGGAAGAGGCATAATATAAAACCCAATCCTATCTACCTACCAGTGACTCATCTTCTCCAGCCATGCCAATGGTCATCAAGGGTACATAAACTCAAAAATAGAATCAAGTGTTTAACATTGGTTATGTGGGGGACATTTATATACTATCCATGATACTACACAACTAATTTGTATTGATTACCATACATTTTAAAAATTAAAATAAAATTAAAATATTTCCCCTCCTGTTTTCCCTCCTGCTCCCTCAAAATTTTTACATTTTTATTTAACTCTCTCTCCATATATTTAAAAAATAATATCTTTCAAAAAGATATTATTTTTATGCACAAAAGTATTATTACAACATGCTGATTCTATTTAGAGTTGCTCCTGTGTATATATTTTACGGCTGACCACGTGGCATTCAACATTTATCTAGAAGACACTTCTGTAGGGGAGACTAATTTTTCCTCTTCTAACAGTTGTTAATTTCCCTGAGCTCTTCATCTACTGATGGAGGCTGCCATGATTTTTTCTCATCCATGTTGACATGCTAACTGTTGTTTTCAGTGTTTGGGTCATATTTTCGTTGTCATATTGTTGAGGTTTCATAGATGAAGCATCTAGTCATGTCTAGAAGACATGACTTCTCAGCAGAATTTTGCTATATGCTCTCTTCTTCTTCGGTTTTGCTTCCTTGTGCTGCTGAGTCAGATTCTATAAAGAATCATAGGCAGATGTTAACTGATACTCATTCTCATGGTAAGCATGAACACTGCCTGTTTAAGAAAATTGCTTCTTTACATGATCTCACCAAGAGAGTTAGTCATTAGGGACAGAAACACAGAGACACAAGATGTTTGCAAAGAATGAAGAGTATGTTCTGTATCTCTCCCTTCTATTCATAAAACCTTATTTTTGCACACATAGTATTCAGAAGGGAAACTGGGAAACAGTTATTGCCTTGTGCTCATTGTTTCAGAAATGCATGTTGCCCTTCTTATTTCGCAGTAAATTATGAATATATAGAAGGAAAAAGACATCTGTTGATGCCTGTTATTCCAAAACCAGGTACTCTTAGGAAGTATATATAGCAAGAGTGTATGTCTAGATCTTCTCCAAGACAATGCTATTGATATGTTCATATGCTTAAAGGACAAAGTCCACATTCTGCCAAATAGTGAAGCTGTGTTCAATCTTAAGGAGGAAAAGCATAGCAATTAGCAAACTATTCTACCCCAAAGGGGAAAGTCTTGAGAATAACCCTGTACAAAGGGCATTTGATCCCCCATTTTTACCTCTAAGATTGGCTATCCTACCTTATTCCATATTAGAATCAATGCTGTCATTGTTTGAAGTTCTACTCTTGTGTCTCCCGCCTATTGGTGGATTTATATTCTTAATTCTCATATGAAGACTTGATGACCTCACTCAAGTCTAGTTATAGCTGACCATATACTTGTTAGTATATTAATCCATATGAAGCAAATGTTTGTGTCCATTGTCATCCTTTTGCTGTTGTATATACTGTGTATTTATTAAGTGCCCACAAATGACACATGCAGCTAAATTTATTAGAAGTAAAAATCTATTTATGAAGAGTAATTTGTATTAGGCACAAGAGTCACATAAAAAAATAAAGAAGATAGTGGGATTAGCTCAGCTACGGGAGTTAAAAGAAGCACTTTCATCAAATATTTACACTCACAATGGGGATCAAACAAAAGTATATGATGATTTCTCTCTCAAGAGTTTAGTGACAGAATTGAGAGAAAATGTAAACAAATGATTCAAATTAAATGTGGTCCCGGTTATAAAATAATAATGTAGAATGAATGTGTCACTGGATTTTAAATTCATTGATGTTTCCAATCCCAATTCCCTTTATAGTTGCAAAATAATACAGAAGTTCATTCTCGTGATATCTTTCTAGTTTTTCTTAAAATTGTCAGACATTGATGCTTGTCTGATAACTGACCACTATTGTCATTTTTCCCTAGCATAGATTCCTACTTTGATGAAAGGAATTAGACACTGGAAGAATCAACTCTCTAGCAAGATAATGACACTTCAAATGCTAGAAAACTCACAACCTACAGTTCCCCAGGCTCTCCCTCTTTCCTCCTACCTAATGGTTCAGAAGAGCAGAAATCCTAGCCTCTTGAGAACTGAGCTGCCTTCATCCTCTCCTTCATTATCATCTTTAAGAAAACCAGGTATCTGATCCTATTCCTTACAGTGAGTGATATTTTGGCTTAGACTTATTGGGACATAAGGGTATAAGTATACAGACATAACTCAGTTTCATTACATTTTAGGCTATAGAAATTAAAGGAATCCAAGCTGTTTGTTTTCTGTGCAGATGCATTAGACTGTATGAGTGTAGAGAACAAACTCACCACAGTGTTGCTTGGAGCTCATCGTTAGCATTCTTTTCTCTTCCCTGTTTTCACAAAAATGCTCACCTCCCAAGTCTTCCCACAAGTGCTTCATGACAAACCTTGAATCTAAAAAGTGAGTCTCTCTGGTGATAATCTTATTTGTAAGTGAAAGAGGTTTAAGAAAATGTATTCCCTTGGGTACCTAATAGCTTTTCCTCAAGAGCTTTCTACTAATTATAAAATAAAATATGAAACATCATATATGAGAAGAAACTATGACTAAAGGATAGAGGGATGAGTGTGTGTATGAAGTGTTGTCTTCTGGATATGATAGAGATGTCACATTCTTGAACTCATAGAAGCAAAGGTTACCTGTAGAAGACCCATAAGGTCAAGTCATGCAAATTCCCAGTGTAGTTGGAGTAGATAGTCTCCAGACTCCACTGATTACTGAGGAGCTATTGGCAGTCAAAAGTTGCTAGGGGAGAATATTTCTTCATTGACGATATAGAAAAATTTTAAGCTCCAGTAGATGCCACCTAACCCATGGACATGTGGACATCCCTAGCTAGAATGACAACCATGACAGGAGGGCTGTGAGTTGCTCTTCAATTGGTATATTCACATAGATTTATCTTTTGAATATAATATACTCAGTTTATTCACTCAAACATTTCTATAGCACTGTTCTAATATAAAAGTTAAATGGACATCTCACTAAGCAGGAAACATTTGACTGCACTGAAAAGGCTGCTGCAGATTCCACTAGGTAATTCTTCTTCTGTGAGGATGTTTTGGAAGTTTTGTTGACTCACTCCACCTTTGTTTTGATCACCTTCAACTATAGTAGTTAAAGAGGATGACGGATGACAACTGTGGAAGTCCACCAGGCCTTGGAAAGCACTGGCCAGCTGTTCGTGCTAACAGATGTGAGTTCAGCAACAGTAACAGAAGTTCAAGGTCTCAGGAGCCAAGGCCAGCCTCAAAGTTCCTGCCAACGAGTATCAGTGTAGAGCCTTGAGATGCTGTGTCTCCTGTACAAGGCAGTATGGTCCTATGGGCCACTTCCAAAGTTTTTTGTATCATCTCTTTTGTGTATTAGCTTTATAATAACAGGGTTCATAGTTTAGAGCTGGTTCAAAAATGTATCAATGCCAACTTGGGGTTAGTTAATTAGCATTTTAAAGTCTTCCTTGGGCTTGGCTCCTACCTGAGTTGTCTTGTGGTAGGCTTCTTCCTTATAGGCAATTCACAGAATGGTTTTAAGTTACACAAAATCGTTTTGCTTATGATTCTAACATTCTGTCATTTAAAAAAAAAACATAAATTTGGGAGTGGGTATGTTGGCGATATATAGGAGAAATGATGAGTATAAATGGTGATAGAAATGATCAAATGTTGTATATGTGTACAAAATTCTTGAATGGAAAAATTTCCATGTCATTTTACTTAAACAGTATACTCTTCCTATTTGACAACTAAACAAAGTACATAGTATCATTAATACCTACAAGAGTGTACTGTACATTACAAGAAGTCACATCCCAAAAATATGAAGAATTAGTATTATTAGAAAACACACACACACACACACACACGATGTTTATGAACTAGATCTTTAACATAATCCATTAGAAATAATGGACCTGTCACCTATCCCTTTCTCTCCTATATATTTCCCTTTCTTACCTTCGAATATGTATGTTGATTTTTAGGTTACAAGTACACAGTAAGGTGATCCGGTTATCTTCCCCCTTTTCTGCTAAGGATAAAACATAACTTATGAGGTTTAGCCTATAGGTGACTTACGCAGCAGTTCAAGGGGAAAAAATAACTTTTAATAAAGTTTTGAGCCTGCACTTGTTTTCCCAAGGCACAATATAGCTGTTATTTATAGTTTCACTGAAAAAGCTAGGGGTGAATTTTCAGCATTTCATGTAACTAGCTTTCTGCTTGGGAAGCCAACATTATATTCTGAAACCAGCTAAGAATTTGTCTCTGACAGCAATATTTTTAAAGGGGAGGAAAATCTTTTTGAGAAATCCATAATTAAGCAATAACAGAGCCGGTATGAAGCCAATTGCAGTTTTGTGAAGTAAATGTTTTTTTTTTTTTTTAATTTTTCTTTCTTTCTTTTTTAGTAGGACTAGAAAGAATATTCCTTCATAGTTGAGTAAATTCCAAGCAAAAGAGTCAAGTTAAAAGTCTTCAGTATGTCTCTCCATTAATGAATATGTAAACATCATTCAAGAGCTTAGCAAAGCAATCCTTGTAGGACTCTCTGTGGTATACACAAATTAGTGCCACCATTTTATTTATTTTAGAGACATACTTACTTTGTCTGACTGTCTTACAAATCTTGTCTGTTTTCTGTGTGTACTAAACCTGACATCTATTATTGTGGTTATTATCTAGAATTATCTTTGAATTAGTAATATTTCTTCATTCATAGTTTTTAGACTTGTCCATGTGAAGTATTCATCACTCTTACCCAAAATGAGCTTCCAACTGTACCTTCTGAAACTCACTTTACTTTTTTTTTTTTTTTTTTTTTTTTTTTTTTTTTTTTTTTTTTTTTTTTTGGTTTTTTGAGACAGGGTTTCTCTGTGTAGCCCTGGCTGTCCTGGAACTCACTCTGTAGACCAGGCTGGCCTTGAACTCAGAAATCCGCCTGCCTCTGCCTCCAAAGTGCTGGGATTAAAGGCGTGCGCCACCACTGCCTGGCCTCACTTTACTTTCTTTAACAAAGCATTGGCCTCTCTTTCTATCTTACTATTTTGGCTCATGTCCTCCATACTCAAATGGACTGAGGGTGAACTCAGCTTATTTTTTATTTTAAATTGTAATTTTTTAAAAAAATCCACACATCTATACAACGTATCTTAGATAGCCCCCATTGAAGTATGTTTTCATTAATACACTAGAAATGTACTTCAACTTTCTTAAGGAATACCATGTCAATCCAGCAGCCTTTTTTGACTAAGCATATATTGTATCCCAGTGTATAGTCTCTTGCATTTCCTCTACAGCCAAAGAATCCCTTATCTTAAGCTGCACCATGGAAACATAAAACAAAACCAGGATCCACTTCCCTTTTAGTACTGAATGGTCAACACATGCATTCTAACTAACGGGTTTAATCATAACTGTCTTGGCATATTTCTAGGACATGATCATCACAGTATAGGACCTATCTTTCCTCCTTGACATTAACTGTAATGTTCATGTAGCAAGTAGTCCTCTGATGCATGATACAAAATCATGAAATCATGATTTTGAAGCTATAGAATTGTAGGCACTTAGAAAGAGTGTCTGCTCTTCATAAACATGTGCATCAGTCACATTCTAGTATTAACTTCAAACATCTGTTATGTTTGATTAAAAATAAGCTGTTTTGTGCATCAGGCAAGTCATCTTAAATACCACAAGGGAAAAAAAAAAGCATACCATGGAATCATTCCTCTTCAGGCTGGCAGTGTGGTATCATTGTTCTCCAGGAGGCAGTTAAATTGACTAGATTGGAGTTGCGAGCTGAGCTGCCCCATGTTTGGGGGCCAAAAATGTCAAGAACCACTCTACCCCATGCTTGGGTGCCAAAATGTCTCTGACCACTCTATCAGTGTTGGAACCCACACTGCCAAAAGAATTGGGGGCTAAATTGTTAGAACCTGCACTGCCCCAAACTGCTCCAGTCCACAGGTCGGGATTCAGCAAGAGAGAGAGTGAGGACAGATGCAAAGAATGGAGACCAGACAGAGTGTGATTCAATCCTGTTTATTCTTCAGTCTCTCTTCTTTTCTCCAAGTCCCTAGTTCCTAGTCCCTAGTGCCTCCAAGTTCCAAGCTTCTTTCCAAGCTCCCTTCCAAGTGCCCAATAATAGTTGCCTGTCTCTAGTCTCAAGTGCCTACTCCAAGTACAAGTGTCTAATAATTTTTTCTGTCTGACTCTCACCTTTTTTATGTCCCACTTCTAAGCCACACCTTTCAGTCACACCTTTAAGTCATACCCTTAAGTCTCGGCTCTAAATCACACCTTTAAGTCTCACACACCCAAGGGAAAATTTGGGGTATCTAAAACAAGATGTTATCAAAGTGTGCTCAGCTGTTGTAGGCTATTGTAAGCAAGTCTCTTGTCAGGGTTTATGGCTCAAGATGGCTGCAAGGATGATAGTCACCTTCTGTCAGCTCCACACGTTGATGCGAAATTGTTACCTTTTTGTACCCTGAACCCAATTTTGATAAACTTTGCTCATAAGTCATTGATTTCTTTTTAAATTTTAGATAAACCTATATTTTGTAAATTACTAGGCTGTTCCACAATGATTATCAATTTTATGTAACAGCTTAACAATGAACAATGTGCCCAAATATTTAATCTAATGCCATTTTGGTTGTGTGTATGAAATTGATTTTGGAGAAGATTTACATATGATATGTTAGATAGAATGAATAAACTACATGTTCCCCTCCCCAGAGTGGATGGTCAGTTCAAAGTGCAGAATCAAATTATCTCATTTGGTTAGGTACCATACCATGTCTGGATATGTGAACTAAAATATCTGCTTACATTTTCCTGTTTTCTAATTGCAACTAGATTATTTTTGAGTTCCAAGCTGAACATATTATCTATCTATCTATCTATCTATCCATCTATCTAGCTAATATTCTTCAATAAATATTTGTTCTTGTGTTATTGTTCCCCCTAAGAAAAAAATAATGGTTTTCAGGGGAGAAAAAGACAGCTTAAGAAAAAAGGCTTTCAGTGTAGTGATGATTCCAAAATTATGTTTTAGCCTTTCTCTGTACATGCCTTGTATTTTAATTTACTGTAAATGTAGTTCAATTTGAGGAATTATTATTTTTCCTAGAGAAAAAAATAAACCTAAAATGACATATTCATAATCATAGCAAAGTACCTTAATGAGGAGACTTGTATACTGAATTCATTATGTATAAACATTTACAATTTACAGTTTTGGGGTTTACATCTCTGTTGTTTTTGACTACTTTATGTGTAGGATTGCTTGGCCATCTGTGAACAGCAGAACAGCACAAGTTGATTTCTGTGCACTAAATGTACATGTCAGTATCTTCAGATTGACATGTAAAGTCAAGGGCTGATACATACCATCTAGGCAAGATTTTACTTGATCACATGACAACTATGAAACATCTCTAGCCCAAAAAGTTACATTTATTAAAAAAAATATGTCAGCTACAAATTCAAAATGCAGAGCTTAGCTCATTCTTAATTAGCAAAGACTTGTGCATGTGCTTCATGTCTGTTATATGACTGGGTTAAATACAAGGCTAATCTGTCTTAAGAAACTGAAATTCAATCATGAAGTATACAGTTATAGGTTGTGCTAAACAATAATAATGTATACACTATCTACTGGAACTCATATACATTGCTAATAAAGATTTAAAATGCTGCTCCAACTTTGAAAAATGCTTTTATTCAAGTTTTATGAAGTTACAAACTCACATAATGTATGACTCTTCATATCCAGTTTACCAAGGAGAAAACAAAACTTATCTACCAAGAGATGTAAGTATAGAATTCCTTGCAGTATTTCTATTTACATGCACAAATTAAAACAAAGCAAATGAGATTATTTTATTAATGAATAAAATTCTATTGACATTGTGGTAGTTTGAATAAGAACAACTCCCATAGGCTCATTTATCAGAATACTTTGTTCACAGTTGGTAGGCTGTTTAGGATGGAATATAAGTTGTGCTTTTGTTGGAGAAGACATGTCACTGGAGAGTGGCTTTGAGGTGTCAAAAGTACATGGCATTCTCAGTCTGTGTCTGTGCCTGTGCCTGTGTATCTGTGTATCTGTGTGTCTGTATCTGTGTATATCTGTATGTATCTGTGTGTCTGTGTGTCTGTGTTTGTTTCTTCCCCTTCATCTCTAACCTCCTCCCTTTCACTCTCCCTCTCTCCCTCTTTTCTCCCTCTCTCCCTTCCTGTTTCCCTCGCCTTCCCCCCTCTTTCTCTCCCCCTCTCATCTAAGTGGTTCTGTCTCAAAATGTGAGCACTCAGATACTGCTCCAATGCCACCCATGCTTGTCAGTTGCCATGTTCTCAACCACGATAGTCATGGACTCTAATCCTCCATAAGTTGTCATGGTCATGGTGTTTTGTCACAGAAATGGAAAAACAACTAAGTACCAAGAAGTGGGCTACTGCTATGACAGGCCTGACCATGCTGGTTTACTTGTTTGTCTGGTTTATTTTATTTTTTTGGTTTGTTTGTTTTGTGTGTGTGTATGTATTTCAGTTTTTGGTTTTGGTAGGTTAATTTGTTTTTGGTGGTAGTCATGGGGTTGTGTAGAGGGTGGTTCTGATGCTTTGATCAGGAATCTGTGTTTACTGATGCTGAAGCTTCTTGCCTTCAGTTGGATTTTGATCTGTCAATACAGATGCCAGTAGTCAACAGCTGAGAACAGAGCAAGACACTGAGATTTTTGTAGGTAGGACACAGAGAGAATCGGGAGACAGGGAGAGAGGAAGAAGGAAATGCAATAGCAGCAGGAGAAAAGCCAACCAACTATGTGTGTTTCCTGGTAAATGGACTCTGGCCACTTCCCAACTGAGCCTGGGGTAGCAGAGAAAGTATTAGGAATGCACATTCATTGTGTTATCCAGGGCATTTCAAGATTAACTGGTGTGTGTATGTGTGTGTGTGTGTGTGTGTGTTTTCTATTCTTGAATCTGAGGTAGCTCCTAGGCAGTTGTGAGTGTGTGACTGGCCAGGAACACAACACAGTGTAGACAAAATTACCTGCTACAGGGTTGGACCAAGAATATAATTGAATGCTGTAAGTGAGGGTTAACTGACAGTACTGTTGACAACATTGTGAACGATGGAGCTCAGCTCAACAGGTTTAAGCAGGGAATAGTATCATCAACAGAATTAGAGACCATGCTTGCAGTATTTTGGCAAAGAATATGTGTGCTTTCTGCCATTGTACTAAGAATCTGCCTGAGGCTAAATTGCAAAGATTTGAATTAATTTCCTTAGTGGAGGATATTTCAAGGAACAAAAGGACTTTGTGTCATGGTTTTACCAATCACTAATATTCATAGCTACAATACAATAGGACAAGCAGGGCAAAAAATGAAATGTGAATGTACACTTCAATGAGAGAGGAAGAGAGAGAGAGAGAGAGAGAGAGAGAGAGAGAGAGAGATTTGGTTTGAGGAATTATTTTATCCTAAAAACAAAAAGAGAAAGGTTGTGTGAATGTCGTTTGATGAACCAGGATTCCTCCCAAGTGGACAGTTAAACTTCATAGTATTGTCCACATGGTTCTGTCACTAAAGTCATAAAAAGTCAGGAGTAAAGGGTTTGTGAAATCTTCCACTGCAATTAAGCTGAGCCACTGAAGTCAGCTGGGTGACAGGGTAACACTGTCAGGAAGGCTGTAAACAGCCATTACATGAAGCTATGAAGGAAAAGCCTGGATTGTGTTGAAGACCCCAGGATGTTGGAGAAACCAGAAACAGAAGACCTACAGTGAGGGAGTGGAATCAGTCCACAACAGAGAAGGGGTTTGCAGTCAGCAAGTCCAGAAGGATAGAGTCTCTAAGCTCCCTGATGAAATACTCGAAGTTACACAATTTGGAGTTCACCCAGCTGATTTCAGTCTTGCTTGGGTCCAGTGTTACACCACGTTGTTCCCCATTTTTCTTATATTAATGGTGATGAATATTCCATGTTATTTATGCTGGAAGCTTGTAATTTGCCTTTTAATTTTACAGATAGATGAAATTAAGAGAATGCTTTGGCTGTTAGAAGAGACTTTAGACTTTTGTGCTGTGTTGTTGAGACTGTGAAAGATTACAGGGAATTTTGAAGTTGGAAAAATACGTTTTACATTAGGATATGGTCATGGGCCTATGAAGACCAGTGAGAGGGAATAATGTAGTTTGATTCAGAATGGACTCCATGGCATATATATTTTAAGTTTTGGTCTCCAGTTGCTGGGAATGTTGGGAAAAAAATGGGAGGTGTTGTCTTATTGTAGTAGGTTTGACAAAGGGCAGGCTTTGGGATATAAAAGCCCATGCTATTCCTAGTGTCTCAGTCTCTCTTTTTGCCCAGTGAATGTGCTCTACCACTATGCCTACCTGTCTGTTGTTATGCTTGCAACCACAATGGGCATAGAGCGCAAGCCTCTGGAGCTTTAAGCCTCAAAGTAACTGTTCTATAAGCTCTTCTATCATTATGGTGTTTTGACACAGCAATAGAAAAGCAACATGGACAGAAGTATCAATAAAAACAAGGTATGCTTCTGTATTAGTAAAGACAGACTGTAGTTATATAAAGAAGCATTAACAATTTGTAAAAGTGATGAATCCAGACAGAAAATGGAATCATAGCTGTGGAAAAATTAGAAGGTAGAGACTAAAACAGCATCATTGAAATGGGGTGCCAGAACCAAGAATGCTAACAGGAGTTGGCCATTGATGTTTACAATGATGGTTAGATAGCCTACAAGATGGTCAACATGGAATATGGAGATCATCTACTCTTCTAGTCAAGTCAGGTAGTGTGGTACAGGCTCACCCTCTGCAAGCAAAATTTCACTGGACAAAGTATGATGTTGTTTGAGTGAAGCCGGTACAGCATGGTGATCCTGGAAAGGACGAGTCGTAAGTAATGTGGGACAGAAGTTGAGAAAGGCTGCAAACAGCAATTAAGCCAATAGGAATGGCCATGTAAATGTTCCAGTCAAAGGCTGATGGTTGTGTTGTGAGCCTTACATTCTGCCCATTGTGTGCTGGACAGCTGTAAGATATGTTTGTCTTGCCCAAGTTTAGTCTCCTGTTTGACTCCCTCACCTCTGCTAGCCTGTTTCTTCTTTCTCAGCTTAGCCCACTATTCCATTTGCAACATATGTGTCTTGACTTCTTGAAAGGAATTACAGATGGATTGTCCTTAAATCCAGTAAGTGAACTGAGAAGTGAACTTTCTAGCAAACTGTTTAACAATACTATGATATTTGAAGACTATTGGACTCTAAGTAAATTCATTTTGTATAGATATTCAAAGGCCAAGAACAGAATGCTTTCTTTCATTTGCTAAACTATTAAAGGAACACATTAATCAGGTTGGTTGTTGCTGTTGTTTCAAACCTGTAAAATGCTCATCTCTTACCTACCTTAAAACTTGTATTTATTACTGGTAAATATACACACTACCACCTCAAAACACATTCTTTCATTTTGTTAATTGCATTCAAATGCTCCAGTAGGAACATAGATGTTCCTACTAGAGCATTTTAAATGCCAGGGTGCTGAATATGTTGATAGACATACAGTAGGGCTATTGAAAGTGTTTAAAATCTTCAAGAGGTGAAGTGGAATGAAATGTAGTCATTATATTGTTGATATCTTTTTTATTTTTTATCTTTAATTTTTTTATTATAGTCTAGTCATTATCCCCCCTCTCTTTCTGCCCTCTGACACTTCCTCATCTCATTCCTCCTCCCTCATCTCTAAAGAGGATATACCAATCCCCACACTTACCCACAACCTGCCAAGCTTCCCTACTCCCTGGGACTTCAAGTCTCTCAATGGTTAGTTGAATCTTTTTTTCAGTAAGGCCAAACCAGGCAGTCCTCCACTGCAATGTGTTGGGGATCAGCTATTGTATTCTGTCTGGTTGGTGGTTCAGTGTCTGAGAGATCTTGGGGGTTCAGGATAGTTGAGACTGATGGTCTTCCTATGAGTTGCCCTCCTCCTCAGCTTCTTCCAGCTTTTTCCTTGTCTCTTTAAAGGAGGTTTAAGACCTTGTGTACTCTCTCTCCTGTCAGATTCACTGTCCCCACCATCACTTGCTACATGACTCAAAGCAATGGACCCTATCAACCATGAACAGAAATTTCTAAAGTTAAAGCTAAAATAACCCCCAACTTCACCCTGTATAGGTTAACTGAAGAACTTCTTATTGTGATAGAAAGCCTAGCTGTAGATAGTTACATAGCTGAGTGTACAGAAAATAAGACAAAACTGAGACAGTATAGAGTAACAAGATGAGGACCAAGTGCTCCTGCCCACACCCTAGAGTGTTTCCTTATCTTAAAACCATTTATTTGTAGTGGTGTTTCAATGAGTCACATGGATAATAATGAATTTTGAATATAATAACTGATATAATAAGAGGACAAAGACAAAAAGATCATGACAGCAAAGACTGGAAGGACCAAGCACAAGACAGGAAATGTGAAGTTCTGCTGGCAACCATAGAATGTTGTTGGGAAAACAAGGATTAATGGGTTTTCTTTTTGTTGTTGTTGTTTTAGAAATTTTTATAAGGAATCAATCCAGTTAACTTGAACTTTTAAAATCTAAACAAGCTTGATAGAATTCACTTGTTATTCTAGTTCCTTGGAAGCTGATTCAGAGACAATACAGTCAACTTCAAGGTAATGTTGGGATAGATAGTAATTCTCAGACTCTATAGATAGATAGATAGATAGATAGATAGATAGATAGATAGATAGATAGATAGGCAGGCAGATAGATAGACTATAGATGATAAATTTAGATGATAGGTGGATAGATAAAATAAGAGATGGGGGATAGAGGGAGAGAGAGAGAGAAAGAGAGAGAGAAAGATCTCAGGTTCCTGATTTATGAGAAAGTACATTTCTTTATTTTAAACTAATTGGTTTATTAATTTTTTGTGGCTACCCTATAAAATCAACACAAACCATTAATAAACATTTACATAGTATTTATATTGATTTAGATATTATAATTTACCTAAGAATTAAGGTTTCCAGGAGGAAAGAACTGGTTACATGTAACTACTATAGCATTTTATATAAAAGACTGAGCAGTAAAGAATTTTTGTATTCATAGTGCTTACATATTCATGAAACTGTCATCTCTCAAATCCAAGAAACAAATATATTAACTTAATTAAGAAGTAACCCTCCTGAGATATGTCCAGTACATTTTTCAATAAAACTTCAAAATACTGCTCAGGGAAATATATATTTGCATAATCAAAAAATATAATCTATTTTTTACTGAGGAAGTTAAAATTAGAAACAGGATCTAACTGTACATTACAAATTAGGTATAGAGATAATAAAAGTAAATATATATATAATAAAAATGTATACAGCATTTTTTAATTTAATATAGGTAAGACATTTTCAAATATAAGATAATTGGGAAAACTTTGAAGATTCACATATAAAAGAATATGTTGTATCTACCTGGATTCTTATTTCTGAAGAGGAACTGGCAGAGTAAAACAGGCCAAACTACAGTGTATAATAAGGTAGATATTTGTATCAAAAGGAATAACTCTAGATTTCTGTGGAAAGACAAAGGACTGGATAAGCTTGTTTTACAAAAATGAAATCTCGAATCATTTAGGACCTAAGAGGAAATATATATATATATATATATATATATATATATATATATATATATATGTGTGTGTGTGTGTGTGTGTGTGTGTGTGTGTGTGTGTGTATGTAATGTATATGATGTATATATATGATGTATGTATATATATATGTATATATATACACACACATATATGTGTGTGTGTATACTCAGTAGTTGATATCATGTGTGTGAAGCACTGACTTGAGAATTTCACCAACAGGAAGACAGACAAAAGCTAATTTCTTTAACTTAACTTACAAAGCATGTGTATAAGAAGGGTAAAACAGTTTGGCTGAGAAACAGACAATTTGAATAATTATATGATTTACACATGTATAATACATCTTAGAAAAATGTCTTGCTATGACTTAAAAAGTACAAAGAAAATTATTTTTCTTTTTATTTTCCAAATAGAGACACATATGAATGGTCATTAGTAGTCAAAGCTTGTGAAGAATTGAAGAAATACACAATTTTAAATATGTTGGTGTTACCAATCTAGATGAAAATTAGTGCTCTTTATCAAAATCAAAGGTGTGTGTTAATTTGACATAGGACCAGCTGCTAGAAAATGTCTTACTACTATTTAAATACATTGTTCACGAACTTACCACTACAAACGTAATTCTAATGTTGAGGAGTAAATAGGAACAGTTATTGGTACAAATAAAGTAAAAGGTAAAAGCAGAAAGAAAGGACACATGAATACATTCTGTAATTAACTAAAATGTTTACACCCAAGTTGGATACTAGTGGGACACAGAAAAGAGTGCCCATTTGCTGCTTACAGTAGCATAAGAAGCTCCCACTACATAGACATCACATCAATAGAGTACTTATGACCTAACCCTTAGCTGTGTGTCCAAGAGATCATAGAGGGGCTTTGAGAAGAGCTGCACAGACAGGCACATATATTTTCAAAATGATAAGCAACAGATTTAATTAAATGGAATAAATGTGACATTATAGAAAACTATATTTTGTGTGTATAAAAGGCATCTTTTGAAGCACGTCAATGGGTGTGTTCTTCACATACTTAACACAGTCGTTTTGGTAAAAGTTAGGATTAGAAAAGTTTTTTCTTACCCATTATATCTGTCAGCAATTACTGGTTTCTTAAATAATTCCAAATGTAGGAGTAAACAGAACATTTTAAACTTTCTTCTTTGTACATTCACAGTTATCATTAAATGATAAAACAATCATGAATAAATACTCAAAGAAAGCATAAACATTGTTTTTATAAAGTGATGTAGAAATCTTTTTGTGACCTGACGGAAAGTATACACTTGAATTTATTATAATTCTACATTCAATTTTTCCTAAAACTCATCAGAAAGCATCCTATTTATTAAACTCTAATTTGGAATCTGAATGAAGCTTTGAAACCTGTGCCTGCCATGAACAAAATCAGGAGCTGAACTCTGATGACAGGAGGCAGCACTAACCTTCAATCAAAAGCCTGTTCACGGCCCTGGACCATTTTGCCATTTCCAGGCATGGGCTAACATTTTATCTTGTTGACAACCTATATCTTTTGAATATAGAAGTTCTCACAAAATATGTAAATAAAATAAACCAATACAATAAAAGAACAGGATTATTTTACTTGATCAGTTTTTATGTTTCTAAAGGGTTTATAAAATCTATAGTCTTGCTTTACCAATCAATCAATCAATCAATCATCAATCAATAATAAAATAAAAATTCCACCTACTCGAATTCTTCATCAAGTTCCTAGATATTGCTCACATTTAATTTTTTTCCTCTAATGAGATGTTTGAGATCACCACAGTTTCTCCTCTCTAGTTCACAGAAGGGTAGATGTTGTCTGCATTATTCATTAGGAAATGGTGGCATCTCTTAGTTAGACTCTACAGTCAAAACATTTCCCCTCACTAACCCTGTGTCTCCCATAGACATCATGAATTATGGAGTGTGCAAATCTCTCTATTATAACATCAGTGATTCTGGCAAGCTTGCCTGCTATTTTTATTAAATGTTGTTCACCCTCCACATGGGCTCCCGATTTTAAGTTAATTACAAAACAGAGATGAACACATATTCAATTTATAAAGTATCTTTCCAATTAAAAATAATGTAGGAGACCACATGATATAAAATAGTTTCTGCATTGTTCCATACATCAAGATCCACTTGTTTATTCCAAATTATATAAAAACTGACAAACTGCTGAACTACTGAAGTGTTTTATTCAGCTGGAGTCACCAACTATTCACACTCAAAAAAAGAAAATATTCTGTTCTCCTTTGTTGTTTTTGTTTTGTTAGCAGGTGTTCATTTGTACTCAGATGTGTATTTATGGGCACGTGTGTGATGGTGTTCAAGTATGTGCATGTGTAAACATGTGTTTACAGGTATGGGTGTGTTGACATGCATGTGCAGGTTTTTGTGTGTAGGTGTGCATATAATGTGCAGGTGTTCAGCTGTATGCAGGTGTGCAAATGAGTGCAAGTGTATGTTCCTGATTCAGGTCTTGCTCAGCAGGCACCATCTATCCTATGTTTCGCACAGTGTCTTTTACTGGCCAACAACTGACTAGTGGTGCTAGCCTAGTTGGCCAAAAAGACCCAGAGATGTGTCTGTCTCCAAGTCCTTGGTTCTGGGATTACAAGCACACAATGACACAAAATTTTCTTTCTTTCTTTCTGTTTTTGTTATTATTGTTGTTGGTTTTTCTGGGAGGGGGGTGTTTGGTTGGTTGGTTGTTTTTTTGTCTGTTGTTTTTGTTTTTGCAGGTCTTGTGGATCCATTTTAGTCTTAGTTCTTACAAGGCATCTCCTCAGCTCATAGAGTTTTTTTTTTTTTAATAAATAAGTTTATAAAGCCAATCTGCTCCCCTCTGGAAACTGAGTCTGGAGGCACCCTAGGAAGACCACAGACCACAAAGCAGCAGGTAGGAGAACCTGCACACCACCCTAGTCCTTAGAAGCACAACTAGCAGTAGGGAGCCCCCAGAGGGCACCTGGCATCCAGACCCTGCCCCTGCAGAGAACCATTCCCCTTCCGCCCCTGGTCTGGATACCAGTGGTTGTAGCAGTCTCCCAGCTGATCTGCTCCCCTCTGGAAACTGAGTCCAGAGGCACTCTAGGGAGGTCACGGACTGCAGAGCTGCAGGTATCCTAGAGAGGACACGGCCCACAAAGCTGCAGAGCAGGGGACACCATATCCTGAATCATCATAGAGGAGCAACTACATTCAGAGCAGCAAACACATAGCTGGTCTACTACCATGGAGACACCATATCCTAAAATATCCCAGAGGAGCCACTGTACCCAGAGCAGCTGGAGCTCAGGATCATAGAGTTATCTGGACCCCGAGGAGTTCTGACACAACCAAGATAACTGGAAAGGCAGACCCTAGTCAGAACCAGTGAGTACGAGTAGCACGACAGCTAACCAAATGGCGAAAGGCAAGCATAAGAATGTAAACAACAGAAACCAAAGTTACTTGGCATCTCCAGAACCCAGTTCCCCCACTATAGCAAGTCCTGAACACCACATCACACTAGAAAAGCAGAACTCAGAATTAAAATCACTTCTCATGACGATGATGGAGGACTTTAAAAAGGATATAAACAACACTCTCAAAGAATTTGAGGAGAACGCAGGTAAACAGGTAGAAGCCCTTAAAGAAATGCAAGAAAACACAACCAAACAGATGAAGGAATGACACAAAATCATCCAGGACCTAAAAATTGAAGTAGAAACAATGAAGAAATCTCAAAGGGAGACTACCCTGGAGATAGAAAACCTAGGTAAAAGATCAGGAGTCATAGACGCAAGTATCACCAACAGAATACAAGAGATAGAAGAGAAAATTTCATGCACAGAAGATACCATGGAAAACATAGACACAATGGTCAAAGAAAATGTGAAATGTAAAAAGCTCCTAACACAAAACATCCAGGAAATCCAGGACACAATGAGAAGACCAAACCTAAGGATAATAGGTATAGATGAAGGTGAAGACTCCCAACTTAAAGGACCAGTAAATATCTTCAACAAAATTATAGAGAACAACTTCCCTAACCTAAAGAAAGAGATGTCCTTAAATATACAAGAAGCCTACAGAAGCCCAAATAGACTAGACCTTTGATTATTATTATCCTGTCACATAATAATCAAAACATCAAA
Source organism: Arvicanthis niloticus (assembly GCF_011762505.2). NCBI lineage: Eukaryota > Metazoa > Chordata > Mammalia > Rodentia > Muridae > Arvicanthis > Arvicanthis niloticus. The sequence goes on along the minus strand of NC_047661.1, from coordinate 126,576,180 downwards.
TATACAAAACAAAGAGAAGATACTAAAAGCAGTAAGGGAAAAAGGCAAAGTAACATATAAAGGCAGACCTGTGAGAATTACACCAGATTTCTCACCAGAGACTATAAAAGCCAGAAGATCCTGGACTGATATCATACAGGCCCTAAGAGAACACAAATGCCAGCCCAGACTACTATACCCAGCAAAACTCTCAATCAATATTGATGGAGAAACCAAAATATTCCATGACAAATCCAAATTTACACAATATTTTACCACAAATCCAGCACTTCAAAGGATAATTGATAGAAAATTCCAACACAAGGAGGGAAACTACAACCTAGAAAAAGCAAGAAAGTAATCTTCCAACAACCCTAAAAGAAGTTATAGAAACATAACTCCACTGCCAATAACAAAAATAACAGGAAACAACATTCATTTTTCCTTAATATCTCTTAATATCAATGGACTCAATTCTCCAATAAAAAGACATAAACTATCAGATTGGACACATAAACAGGACCCAACATTTTGCTGCTTACAGGAAACACACCTTTGTGGAAAAGACAGACACTACCTCAGAGTAAAAGGTTGAAAAACAATCTTCCAAGCAAATGGCCCCAAGAAACAAGCTGGAGTAGCAATTCTAATATAAAATAAAATTGTTTTTCAACCAAAAGTAATCAAAAAGATAAAGAAGGACACTTCATATTCATCAAAGAAAAAATGTACCAAGAGGAACTTGCAATTCTTAACATCTATGCTCCAAATGCAAGGGCACTCACATATATAAAAGAAACTTTACTAAAGCTTAAAGCATACATTGCACCTCATACAATAATAGTGGGAGATTTCAACACCCCACTCTCAGCTATGGACAGATCATGGAAACAGAAACTAAACCAAGACACAATGAAACTAACAGAATTTATGAACCAATTGGACTTAACTGACATCTATAGAACATTTCATCCTAAAACAAAAGAATATACCTTTTTTCTCAGCACCTCATGGTACCTTCTCCAAAATAGATCATATAATTTGTCACAAAACAGGCCTCAACAGATACAAAAAGATTGAAATAATCCCCTGTACCCTATCAGATCATCATGGACTAAGACTCGTCTTTGACATGGACAAAAACAATGGAAAACCCACATATATGTGAAAACTGAACAATGCTCTACTCAATGATAACCTGGTCAAGGAAAAAATAAAGAAAGAAATTAAAGACCTTGGTATTTTAAAAATAGATTGCAAATATTGGCAGAAATGATTCAGGCTTTAAGTAAAAGCAAGAAGGTAGTGAGCTTGGTTATTGCTGGTGTAACAACTTGGCTTCTATGGCCCATTAAAACTGTTTAGTGGTTGGTCAGACAGTTCAGTAGGTAACAGAACTTGCTGCTCTTTCAGGAGACCAGAGTTCAGCTACTGGCCCTTCTGTCAGGTGGTTAACAACATCTGTGACTGTGATGCCAGGGGCATCTTCTGGCCTCTACATGCAGCTGCAGTCCTCTCTCTCTCTCTCTCTCTCTCTCTCTCTCTCTCTCACACACACACACACACACACACACACAAACACATGAATAAAATAAAACAACATAGACAAATTAAGTTTGTGTTAAAAACAAAAGAAATAGTTATGGATGCTTGTTATTTTCCTCCTTAAACTAAAAAGATTTTTCAGAATCAGTCTAGAATATCCTTTAGTTAATGATGAGGAGTATTAGTTATTTTGATCTCTTTATAAGAATAGAGGTGGAAAATCTGTCAGTTTGAAGAGCATGCCAGAAATATTTCATTATAAGGTTCTATCATTTTATCTAATGAAAGATGTAAATATTAGTTGTTTAACCTGAGAATAATTTATTGCTTGCTTCTTTTTGTCTATGCTTCAGTTTTCCCTACTCTCTGAATATCAGATTGACTTATCCTCTGTCCTCTTTTTCATGTGACTCCTAGTGTCCTCTTAACATTCACCACTGAATAAAGGTACTAGACTGTGTGGGAACATTTTAGTAATCACTGCTGAGAATAGTGTATCACATGTTGAGAGGAGATCATGTTGGCAAGAACATAGAAATATGGCCAGTTACATAACTGCTCTCAAACAGAAACTGGAAATTGAGCTTTTTTGATTGTTCACGACTGCACAAAAACAAACAAACAAACATACAAACAAACAAGAAACACCCTCAAAATCCTAAAATTTTAATATTCCAAGGATTGATTAATCACTTCTTTTGAATACATCACAAAGTTGTTAAGAAATGGCTGCATCATTTTAAGATGGCTTTTCTTGTGTGTCAAATTTAATGTCTGCTGATTCAATTTAAGGAGAGCCCTTTAAATAATTGAAGTTTAGTACTGTTTGATGGTAACGTAATGTCTGGGACTGGTGAAGACAATATCTACTTGTGAGTAGACTTGTGAGGTGAAAGCTATCCAAATGGTAGCTGAGTAATTAAATTTTTCTGAGAGAATGCATTCTGAAGGACAGAATGCATATGCTGTCTATTCAGTGCAGAGTTATGCTGGTATCAGGACCAGGGGTCAACTCTGCCCAGAAACACAGGCTATACAGCCTACCCTGCTTAAAAGCCTGTAGAAAGAGGCATTGCTTTTGCCTGGGCATATGCATTGCATGTGAATGGAATAGGTGAGGGACAATGCTACAACCACCAACCAGCCTTGGGAAAGAAAGTAGGTTTTATGTTGTGCATGTGCTTCAGTAAGGAAACAAAATGCATCTGGTAAATAACTGGCCTGTTTCTGCCACATTGTATTAACATGATACACACCCAGGAAATAACCTCCATGGTCTTGATTACCCAGCAAAATGATTAAATAATCAAATTGGAATGAACTTACATGATTAGTTTTCAGTCATTCTGCTCAACCGGAGGCCAGTCAGTAATGCCATTAAGCTAATCGCTCTTTATCCCAAATTATTTACCATTTTTTTTATTATAGACTCCTTCTCCACACAGACATAGTAGGAGACATAAGTTAAGCAGCCCTCCTCATTAGCAAAAGGGTTTTTTTTTTTTGTTTTTTGTTTTCCTGATCATAAAAGTTTTATTTTTCCAATGGAAAATTGCCTCTTCCTTTTCAAAGCTCCTATTGGCATCTACTGGTACAAGCTTTACATAACAAAAATAAGTAGTGTTTCCTCTGAGAAGATAAAATTAGAACATAATAAATGAAGTAGTCTTCTCAGTACATATGACACAGATTTTTCTAACATTACTGCATTTCCTAGGTATATGTATAAATGCTGATACCATACCATCCCAGCTGAGAAGATCATATTATATACATGAGGACACACCTCTAAGCATATCTGAGTATGCAGCATATTGTTCTTTCTGCTACACCTAGTCCTTCCTGAGAGTCAAAGAACAGAAATCAGAATTGCTGTAGCCCCGTTCTGCCCCTCTCCCGGATCTGAGGCCTGGTGCAGACTCATGCCCAGTCCGCTGCTGTGTGGACACCGGACTCCTCTTGAGACAACCAAGAGGGTTCACTAAACCCAGAGTGATAGAGGGTCCACTGAACCCAGAGCAGTAGAGGTACCACTGAAACCAGAGTGGCAGAGGAACAACTGAACTCAGAGCAACAGACAACACATCCCGAGACGTCCTCAAGGAATGACTGCACTCAGAGCAGTGGAAACTTTATCCTGAGACATCCTAGAGGAGACACTGCACCCAGAATAGCAGACCACCATGGACTAAGACTCATCTTTGATATTGACAAAAACAATGGAAAGCCCACATACACATGGTCACTGAGCAATGCTCAACTCAATGATAACTTGGTCAAGGAAGAAATAAAGAAAGAAATTAAAGACTTTTTTTTAATTTAATGAAAATGAGGACACATCATATCAAAACTTGTGGGACTCCATGAAGGTGGTACTAAGAGGAAAACTCACAGCTCTAAGTTCCCCCCCCCCCAAAAAAAAAAGAAAATGGAAAAAGCATACACTAACAACTTGACAGCACACCTGAAAGCATTAGACCAAAAAGAAGCTAATACACCCAAGAGGAGTAGATGGCAGGAAATTATCAAACTCAGAGCTGAAATCAACCAAGTTGAAACAAAAAGAACTATACAAAATATCAACAAAACCAGGAGCTGGTTCTTTGAGAAAATCAACAAGATAGACAAACCCTTAGCCAGACTAACCAAAGGGGGCAGAGACAGTACTCAAATTAATAAAATCAGAACTGAAAAGGAAGACATAACAACAGAAACAGAGGAAATTTAAAAAATCATCAGATCCTACTACAAAGGCCTATACTCAACAAAATTGGAAAATCTGGATAAAATGGACAAATTTCTAGGTAGATACGAGGTACCAAAGTTAAACGAGGAGCAGATAAACCATCTAAATAATCACATAACCCCTAAAGAAATAGAAGCAGTCATTAAAAATCTCCCTACCAAAAACATTCCAGGGCCAGATGGTTTTAGTGCAGAATTCTATCAGACTTTCCAGAAAGACCTAATACCAATTCTCTTCAAACTATTCCACAGAATAGAAACAGAAGGAACAATACCCAATTCGTTCTATGAAGCTACAATTACGCTCATACCTAAGCCTCACAAAGACCCAACAAAGGAAGAGAACTACAGACCAATCTCTTTTATTTAATATTGATGCAAAAATACTCAATAAAATTCTCGCAAACTGAATCCAAGAACACATCAAAGCAATCATCCATCATGATCAAGTAGACTTTATCTCAGGAATGCAGGGATAGTTCAATATTCGGAAATCCATCAATGTAATCCACTACATTAATAAACTCAGAGAAAAAACCAGATGATCATCTCACTAGATGCTGAGAAAGCATTTGACAAAATTCAACATCCCTTCATTTTAAAAGTCTTGGAAAGATCAGGAATTCAAGGTCCATACATAAACATAGTAAAAGCAATATACAGCGAGCCAGTAGCCAACATCAAACTAAATGGAGAGAAACTTGAAGCAATTCCACTAAGATCAGGGACTAGACAAGGCTGCCCACTCTCACCCTACCTATTCAATATAGTACTGGAAGTCCTAGCTAGAGTGATTAGACAACAAAAGGAAGTCAAAGGGATACATATAGGAAAAGAAGAAGTCAAAATTTCATTATTTGCATATGATATGTTAGTATACTTAAGTGACCCTAAAATTTCCACCCGAGAACTCCTAAACCTGATAAACAACTTCAGTTAAGTGGCTGGATATAAAATCAACTCAAACAAATCAGTAGCCTTCCTATACTCAAAAGATAAACAGGCTGAGAAAGAAATCAGGGAAATGCCACCCTTCACAATAGTTACAAACAATATAAAATATCTTGGAGTGAATCTAACCAAGCAAGTGAAAGATCTGTATGACAAGAACTTCAAGTCTCTGAAGAAAGAAATCGAAGAAGATCTCAGAAGATGGAAAGATCTCCCATGCTCCCGGATTGACAGAATTAATTTAGTAAAAATGGCCATCTTGCCAAAAGCAATCTATAGATTCAATGCAATCCCCATCAAAATTCCAAATCAATTCTTCATAGAGATAGAAAGAGCAATTTGCAAATTTATTTCGAATAACAAAAAATCCATGATAGTGAAAACTATTCTCAACAATAAAAGAACTGGGGGAATCACCATCCCAGACCTCAAACTGTATTACAGGGCAATAGTAATAAAAACTGCATGGTATTGGTACAGAGACAGGCAGGAAGATCAATGGAATAGAATTGAAGATCCAGAAATGAGCCCACACATCTATGATCATTTGATCTTTGACAAAGGAGCTAAAACCATCCAGTGGAAAAAGGACAGCATTTTTAGCAAATGGTGCTGGTTCAACTGGAGGTCAACATGTAGAAGGATGCAAATCAATCCATTCTTATCTCCTTGTACAAACCTCAAATCCAAGTGGATAAAAGTCCTTCACTTAAAATCTGATACACTGAAACTAATAGAAGAGAAGGTAGGGAAGACGCTCGAATACCTAGGCACAGGGGAAAAGTTCCTGAACAGAACACCAATGACATATGCTCTAAGATCAAGAATTGACAAATGGGACCTCATAAAATCGCAAAGCTTCTGTAAGGAAAAGGACATTGTCACTAAGACAAAATGGCCACCAACAGATTGGGTAAAGATCTTAACCAAGCCTACATCTGATAGAGGGTTAATATCCAAGATATACAAAGAACTCAATAAATTATACTCCAGACAACCAAATAACCCTATTAAAAATGGGGTACAGAGCTAAACAAAGAATTCTCAACAGAGGAAACTCGAATGGCTGAGAAGCACCTTAAGAAATGCTCAACATCCTCAGTCATCAGAGAAATGCAAATCAAAACAACCCTGAGATACCACCTCACACCAGTCAAAATGGCTAAGATCAAAAACTCAGGTGATAGTAGTTGCTGGCGAGGATGCGATGAATGAGGAATACTCCTCCATTGTTGATGGGATTGCAAGCTGGTATAACCAATCTGGAAATCAGTCTGGCGGTTCCTCAGAAAGCTGGACATAGCATTACCTGAGGATCCAGCTATACCACTCCTGGGCATATACCCAGAAGATGCTCCAACATATAACAAGGACATATGCTCCACTATGTTCATAGCAGCCTTATTTATAATAGCCAGAAGCTGGAAAGAACCAAGATGTCCCTCAACAGAGGAAAGGATAAAAAAATATGTGGAACATTAACACAATGGAGTATTACTCAGCTATTAAAAATAATGAATTCGAGAAATTTTTAGGTAAATGGATGGATCTAGAAATCCATCCTGAGTGAGTTATCCCAATCACAAAAGAATACACATGGTATTTACTCACTGATAAGCGGATGTTAGCCCAAAAGCTTGGAATAGGGAAGACTCAACTCACAGACCACATGAAGCTCATAAAGAATGAAAACCAAGAGGGGATGCCTCAGTTCTACTTAGAATGAGTAACAAAAATACTCAAGGGAGCAAATATGGAAACAAAACATGGGACAGAAACTGAAGGAGGGGCCATCTGGAGACCATTCCACCTGGGTATCCATCCCATGTATAGCCACCTAAGCTAGACACTGATGCAGATGGCTGGAAGTGCATGCTGACAAGAACATGATATAGCTGTCTCCTTAGAGGTCTGCCAGAGACCTACACATTCAGAGGACGATGCTCACAGCTAACCACTGATATGATCAGGGGTTTCCCAATGGAGAAGTTAGAGAGAAGACTGAAGGAGTAGAAAGGGTTTATGACCCCATGAGGAAAGCAATAATGCCAACCAACCAGAGCCCTCCAGGGTCTAAACCACAAGCCTAGGAGCACATAGGGAAGGACCCATGACTCCAGCGGTATATGTAGGGGAGGATGGCCTTGTCAGGCATAGGTGTTAGAGAAGATTCTTGGTCCCATGAAAAATGAACACAGAGTGTGGGGGGGGGGATGTGAGGGTGGGGAGGGGGTAGTGGGGGCGGGTGTAGGTGGGGGCACAGCCTCATAGAAGCATGAGGAGGGGGGATGGGATAGGATGTCTCTGGGTGGTGGGAAGAAATGGGATAAGGGGATAAAATCAGAAATGTAAATATAATACCCAATTAAAAAAAATAAAGACAAAAAAAAAAAAAAAAAAAAAAAAATTGCTGTAGCCTTGGCCAGTTCAGTGATACATTACTTGCTCCCTGGAAGCTCTGGACTTTGCTGAGTTGAATTGATAATCATTCACTAATCATTCTAAATGTTTTAGGGAGTTACTAAGCAATCTCTAGTTTCTCAGTGGTTTATGGCCTCAAAATTTATTTCTTGCTGACATTGTCTGGTAGAATCTCTCTTCAAACTTTATGCTTTCACAGATTGAAAGACAAATTTTCTTTCAACCCATAGCTTCCTCAACAGTTTAAATGAATGGCTGAAGAGGAATGGCAAGACAATAAGCCATCATTTATGTGCCTCAAGCCAATCAAGGTGCATGATTATTACACCTATTTCCACTGGCCATGAGTAAACCACATGGATGAAACTTAACTATAAAGTGCTTAGGGATGGTGTTGATATTTGCTGAGCCCTAAGTTTTATTGCACAAAAGTCTTTGTATCTGGTTGTTCTACAACACACATCAACAGTTTCACTGGGAGTAGAAGTTAAGGCTGCCACTTGTTAGGTTCCTCTTACCTCTAAGCCAATATTCAAAGAAATGGATGTGCTGTAATGTAAGGGTAAAGAACCTTGGCTACCAAGGGCAAATATTTTTGCTACTATATAATGGCAGTAAGAATTATTTCTGATACTCTAAAAACATATTTCAGTGTTATGATACCCAAAAGTAGAGCGGAGGGAAAAGATAATACGAAGGCTTCACAATTCAGTGAGCAACAATCACAGATGTAATCTATTGCTACAGCTACCCCATCTGAAGTACATGAGTCAGCTGTGCTGAAGACTGATAGGGTTAAAATCAGCTAAATAACGTTGGAATCTAGGTTACTGGAAGGTTTCAACTAGTGTAAGAGCTTTTGAAAGTAGCATAAATAGGCACCTTGAGACACAGAGGAATCTGTTATGTTAATATCCTATCTTAAGAGAAGAAATGCTATATAAGTTTCTTGCATAAATCACAAAGACTAAAAATCTACAGGTCAGAACAGATGATATACCAAACAATGATAACTATACACAAAAAAATAGATTCCTGTTTCGCTGGGAGGAGCAGCAAAGTTACAAGATGAAGGACATGAACAAACAGCTTTGAAGAGGAGAATTATATATATAGATAGAGATAATACAATCAAGAAATGCTACTATATAATATTATGATTATAAGTAGTCAAACTTAGATGTTAAAACAAAGTGATGGCACTTTGTGCAGGGTAAACAACAGAGAGGGTTTGATGTAAAATTGAACAGACATAAAATGATTGAACTCATGGTTAATCACAAGTTTCCAATACCAAAAGCTTTCAAGTTTGGACACTTCACCTGCAGTCCTTAGATTCTAACACCATCATTGGCACTGGCAAGGTGAGCAGTGCTTAATCACTCATGAGAGGATAAAAGTAATGTCAATAAAATGTTTCCAGTTTCTTCACCATGCTAGGGCTGACATTAGTCTTTCCTTCTCATGTTTATAGACTGCTGTCATTGGTGCATCCTTTGAGAAACACATATTGACACTTACATGTCACTTGGCTGTAACTTGGAGCCTGAAGGGTCACAAGAAGGTATGACAGAATGCTCATAACAGAATAGTCTTATTAAGGTAGAAGTTGTTTGTTATCGTACAGGCAAATTTATTTCTAATAGTTTTGAAGGCTTCAAATTTCAAGAACATCTGATCAGAGAGTCCAGGCTGAATCCACCATGGCAGAGGCCATTACATGCTAACAGAGCACTCAAGAGCTAGAGAAAACAAGAAAGCATGCACATAAGCAGTAAGAGTGAACCTGAAACTCTGAGTAGCTCCTAACTATATGATAGCTGTTCTGCTTCCATGGATCAGATTAAAGATTTGTAAATGTTTTAATATTTTCTAAGATTCATGAGCAGTTGCTTATATCTTCCCCTCTTCTTCCTCCTCCTGCTCCTCCTCCTCCCCCTCTTCATCCTCATAGTCATCCTTTGTTCCTGCACTTTCTTCATTCTGAAAATACTGTCACTATTGTAAGAATGTCATTAACTTTTTCCTATTCTTCCTCTGGGTTCTGTAAATATGTTCACTTGGTGTGGCAGAAGTTCCATAGAGCTTGGGTACCCAAGTGGGTACAAGCAGAAAGAAGCAAAAAAAAAAAAAAAAAAAAAAAAACAGTGCTGAAGATTTCCAAAGTGAGGTTAAGTAAGACAAATATGTATGCTAAAACTCTTGCAGATCAATTTCTTACACACATGTTGAAGGCACTAAAAATATTTGATATAGAAAACACACTTGATTAAAACTAACATTATTGTGAAGAAATGTAAATCCAAATTATTGAAGATATTAAGAAAACTGCCAGGATCAGACAATCTATCCAATATTTGCCTATGAGAACAAAAGCATAGCTATCCTTTGTGTTTTTTCCAAGAGAACCCATATTACCACAATGAGTTGGTCTTCTGGGGAAGTACTCCTTTTGGATATTTTTGAGTAGACATAAAGAAAGAGAAAGTACAGGAATGTCACTGAATGAAAGATGTATCTTCTGTCTCCTTGTTCAAAAGCAAGATTTCATCAAAGAGGTGGAACTTGGGCATATACTTCCACAACTTCATAGAATAGATTCTGAGGCTGCAGGACTGATTTCATGTCTAGTTCCATTTTATAAGTATTTTTACCATATAAATGACAAAATTATATTCTTTTACATTTTGGAGTATATCCAACTAGCTATTTTCTTGATGGAGATAGTCAATAATTAACAAAGAAAATCCACTCAAATAAATAGAAAAAATATTGTATCCTATTGTAAGTTTTGATGTCAAATGCCAGCACTCAAATATGTTTATTAAAGAGAAAGCCAATGCATAATTACATATGAATATTGTTTGAATGCTAACTCTTACTCAGAAGTCTAACAATGAGAAGTATTGTATTCGATACCTAATTAAAAATTATTTGTATTTATTTAGTCAATTACTTAAAGTATTTTTTATTTCAAGTTCTCAGGGATTGGAATATATATATATATATATACATACATATATATATATATATTTCCATATATATATATGTATATTCCATATATATGTATATTCCATATATATGTACAAATATGTATGAATATACATATATATATTATATGTATATATAATATACATATAATATATATATATATATATATTAGCAGCAGATTATCCTCTCCCATAAATCTCAGAAAGTCAATATGTACATAAGTAGTCTGTTTGAAAAATGAAGGTCTTTAGCTGGTTTAAAGCATCTTAATAAAGAAGGTGTAACCCAAGCCATCAATGCTGATTCCACTAAAGACATAATATTATAATATTCCACCTACTACATTATTAAGTAAAATAATGTCTAATATAATCTGTGAATTTAGAGTCTTGGTTTTAAGATTTTTCTCAACTGGCTATAGCAATATGGACCTTGTTTTATTCCATCTATTAAATATTTTAAAATCTGAATGATATAATTTTAATACTTAAATATGTTGTTTTCTAAAGAAATAAAGTGTCATTTGCTACTCTGTCATTCAAACTGGTTCCTCCCTGTGTTCTTGAAGCATGACCAGGTTATAATTTCTAATGTAAATAGGTACATTTATACATTCCTTTGTAAGATATATTCTAAAATGTTTATGCATATTGTTATCGAAGACTCCCAAAATATAATGTGGTAACATGAAAAAAATTACAAAAGAGAAGGTAACATGTTAAACAGCAAACAAAAACAATACACGTGAACTTGCATGTAACAACACAAAAGTGAACTGAGGACACCTCCATAAGACAGCACTGAGGTCTTAAAGAGGGCTTGTATTCGAAAATATAACCTGTAATATTGTTGGTTAAAATTCCTTTAGTGTCATCAATTTGTGCTTTCACTTTACATATGACTGGTTATGATTACTTATGTGTGGGTCATAAAAACCCACTGTGTTTTCCAAGCAGTCAAATTGCCTGTCAACTGCTAAAAGGGCAGAATTAATGAGAAACTTACTTTATAGTCTAAAGATTAGCAGTCAGGGTCTGTTTTAACAAGTCCCTAGAAACATACGTAGAGAGGAATTCTTTGTGGCCAGACTGATACACATCTTTCTATAATAATAAAATTCCCCTCATTGAGTTGAAAAGTCAGACATGCAGAAAACAAAGGCATGGGGATATTTTTACAGATCCTTTACTGATACTAAAAGAAGTCAGAGGGAATTGTTCTGTTCCCTACTATGGCAGAATGCCAGGTGTTCAACACCAGGTTCAGTTCCTCAGTTCTTCTTGCATGTAGCTGTGACCATATGGATTCATTCTGCAAAGAAAGTATAAGAAATAGTCTACAAACTAATTTTAGACAAGACATTCTAAGGTGTTTGTAATCATATTCTCTGTTTCTCTAAAATTCATCTTACGTTTAAAGGCATGGTAAGAACTTAGAAGACCAGGGGAAAACTGAAACAGTAAAATCAACCTGAATGGATACTATAATAAAAATCAGAAAATAATGCAGTGCTGAGCTGCAGAGACAAAATGACACACTTCCAAGCAATCGAAAAACAATTGTGGGAACTATGACAAGAATAATAAACACAGCACATGGAAGCATAGTAAGAAAGAAAAGAACTACATGCGAGTTCAAACAGAAGCAAAAGGAAGGCTGATGTCCCAGCACCGTTGGAAATCTGCAAGGTACCACTTTATGGAATGGCTGGAGGATCCCTGTCATTTGACATGACTTGAGCTCACAAACTAGGCTGAAATAAGAAATATGTTTATCACCCCTCTATGGAGCACTTGTGGAGGATTATACCCCTATAGTATGGGGTGGAGAGTCAACACAACACCTAAACTTCTGTGTTTTCAAAGATGCAATTTACCTTGTGTAGAAAGATACCAGTAAAATACCAGTAAAAAAGAGTGTTTGGTTGACCATTGAGCTGAGCATGGAAACACTTTTTCCTAGAGTTGTATGGGGTTAAGCTCTGTCAACTTTCAGGAGGATTTTGTCTCATTTGTAATCAATTGCCAGTGATCAAGCCACTACAAACAAAACATAGGACTTTTCCAGCTCTTGCTTTTTCTGCTTTCTAAAATACAAATTTTGCCTTATAAAAGGAGACATTCCCAAATTTATCTAATAGATGAAAGTCAGGGCAAAAAAAAAAAAAAAAATGAATTGGACCTCTGATACTTTTAAATTGGTATTGACTCTAAGTGAATGGCTTCCAAAATCACTTATTAATTTAATATGATATCTAGACACCCAGGAAAGATCCCTAATAATTTAGCCCAGTGATCTAAGAGGATGCATAAGAAACTTATAAGGGGATAGCAAATATTAACTACAATTACTGCATTAATTTGAAAGAATTTTTACAGCCATTTAACAAGTCTCTTACTAGTAGTATGGAGTTCTAATAGAACTTTATGTGTTGGGGAATGGATAAAAGTCAAATAGAAGTTGACAGGCATTGGCATGCTTGAAAAGTTTTAAATAGCATTTGACTGAAGATATAATTCCAAATTAAAAAGCTTAAATTTTTTATATGTCAAAATTAGTGACACTGAACATAAAAAAAGGCTGCTAAATAATAAAGGAACATACGAAGCATCTGAAAATGTGACAGATGTTATTTGCTTAATTGTAGCTGAAGATAAAGGTCAATGCAGAGCAGCTTCCAAATGCATACAATACTCTATAGGTAGGTAGGTTGTTGAGTCCTGCATGGTCATTTGGAAGGGATGGCATGGCACAGTTTCTGCCCCTGGAGCAGAGCTAGCAGGGCACGGGCCCCCATAAGCATTAACAGTTGCTAGGTATAGGGTTTGTTTGTATATTTTAATTTATGTTTCTTCTTCAGGGGAATCTCCTCTCTGCCAAGGTTAATAACTGTGATAATCAGTGACAGCAGGACTCAGGGAAGTGAGGGTGTGTCTAACTTACATAGCAAAATGGTAAATACTGTGACCTTCGATCTTCAGGACAGCCCTTAAGTCTGTGGATAACTCTGAAACATGAGTTCCAGAGTGAATAATTTCTCAACTATATATAAGCAAAATATAAGGATGCAATATGAATTATAGCAGGAGCTTCACTGACCTAGAAAGAGAGAGAAACCTAGGTATCTGCAATATGAGCCAGCTAGTCAGAAAAATATTAAGAAAAATGATTAGAGATTTGGGAAGTGGTGATCCTAAAGAGGTCAGCTCAGAGCCTTTGGAGGATTGCACCAGACCCCCTCCAGAAGGGAGAGACTGAATTACATTCTTCAGAAAGACCACAGGGAGAATAAAGCAGACATTTCTCAGGGTGGGCGGAACATTGCCCCCATCACCACCACATTCTCTAAAAACCAATTGGTTTAAAAGTCACATTGTTCTGCCAATCACATTGTGCCTAGTGGCTGTTGCTCTATTCTGCCCCTGAAAACTGTATAAAAACTGGCTGAACAGGTTGCCCAAGGTGATTCAGTATGACCCCAGCATGCTGAACAATAAACCCCTCTTGATTTTGCATTGATCTCCAGCTCCATGTGGTTAACTCGGGGATTCCAGTAGCTAAGGTCAAAGTCTTGCAATCCCAAGATTCCACCCAGTTAGTTTATTGCCTGTCCTTATAGAGGCAGGAAGATCTCTGAATTCATTTGCCATGATTTATTTTAAAAATACACTTGCTCTCTTCTAAGAATCAAGGGGCTAAGGTCACAAAATCCTAATTAGTGGGATAATCAATAGGGAACCTGGATAAATGACTGAGTTGATATGTAAATAAATGATTGGTCTTTGGTCTGTAAGAGAGAGCTACTCAGAGAGAACTTTGTAAAAAATAAACACAGATCTTTTAGAGTACTTGTAACAGGATTTCTGACTCTGGTCAGAAAATCCAAAAAAAATTTTTTTCTAGCAGCTTTTTTCACTTTGATCAGAAAACCCATAAGCTATTTTTTCCCTAGAAAGTTGAGAGCTGTCTCAAGCAGAACATAACTTTGAGTTGTTCTTTTGTTATTCACAAACATCCCTTCCTCAAAACCTCTCTCCATGCTGAGGCTGGTCCTTGGAATTAGGTAATTAAATAACATAGAGAGATGATGGATAGATAGACTTGATGGATGGATGGATGGGTGGGTGGATGGGTGGATGGATAGATAGATGGATAGACAGATCAACAAACTTTGTGAGTAGGGAAGATAATTCATCTGATTAAAGCACTTGGAATCAATCATGACCATTTGAGTTCTGTTCTTAAAACTCACATAGTAGAAGAGGACTGACATCTATGCGTTGTCATCTTATCTCATTTGATAATGACAGTGAGTTTCTCTAATTAGTAACTATCATGTACACATAAGCAAAAGTTTGCATTTCCACTCAAACAAAAGCGACCAACATAGGGAAGAGCTATGTTCTTTTTTTTTTTTTTTTTTTTTGCCTCTAATCTCTTAAGGTCTTTAGGTTTTTCTCAAATTTCTTCTTTATCCACCACTCAACTAACACTTACCCTGCCCAAATCATCTGAAAAGCAAAACCGTACAAAATTGTACAAAACCGTCATTTTGAAATGAAATAATTGACTGTTTCCTTATGGAACTTAACACTATGGTTGGGACTAGATCATGAGCAAGGGGCACACATGGTAAAGTAGCAGAACCAGGCACTGTATCTCCTTAGAGACACAAAAGGTTTAGGAAAATTTCAGGAAGATAAGCTTGATAAATCTTCACTTTTAAGTGTTACTCTACTTTTTAGAAATTGACAGTTTAGTTTTATTTAAATTTAACTGCTGTTTTATAAGAAAATTTCTGCAAAGGACATTAGTCTGGCTAAGTCATTGAATTTTAGGAATGACATAGAACAGAAATATCAGGGGGGTAAAAAACACATGTAGACATGCCTAGTGTGAGTCCCTTAGGCAATGCTAGAGCCCTTTATGTTGTCAATCAAAATTAACAATTACAGAAAGAGAGTTTTAGAAGATAATGGCCACCAGAATTAAAGGGAAAGGTCAAATTGCTTGGCACCCCAATGAAACACACAACTTGGCCATATTGCAAGCATAAAAAGTTCTTATGAAACATCAATGTTACCTAACTGAAATGGGGGAGAAGCTGTCAGCAGGGAGGGTATGCAACTTCATTTAGAGTTCCACAATGATTGTTATAAAATTTAATGAGTTAAAAATGTATTCAAAATCTGGAATCAGTAATAATCAGGAACCTTTGTTTTGAAATATTAGAAATGAATAATATACAAAATTAAAGAGAAATATTCTTACTTAATTAAAAAATATATAAACATGTCAAAATAAATAACATGGGGTATGGATAACCATGAAGTCAATCAGTTTTAGAAGTGAGTTGTACGTTAAACCAAGTGAATTTAAAAAAAAAATTAGGTAAAAATATTTCTTCTTAAAGAATTAGTATAGAGATTTTAGGTGAGAGAAGCATAAAAATAAAGCATGAAAGACTGATAGGCAAAGCCTGAAATAAATGGCTTTTAGTGAGAAACTGCAGATAACACATGTACTGAGTAGTTTGTGTTTTTTTAAAGATTTCCAATGAGTTGTTATAGAGAAAAATATAATCTTTAATGGTAATGCTAAGGGGTCACTGAGAACAAGGCTATTAAAAGCAAAACAAATGACATCTGCTGAGAGAGGAAACAGTACATTTTTCAATGGACCAGTACTGGGTATCAACCATACTTTAAGGAATGGCCAACATAAAACCAACTCCTATTTTTTCAGTGGCTTTTTTATTACTTTTTTTCTTCTTTCTTTCTTCCTTCCTTTCTTTCTTTCTTTCTTTCTTTCTTTCTTTCTTTCTCTCTCTCTCCCTCCCTCCCTCCCTCCCTCTCTTCCTTCCTTCCTTCCTTCCTTCCTTCCTTTCTATCTTTCTTTCCTTTTTTTAAGAAAAGGAATAGAATGTACTTGGTTAGTATGTAAGAAATGGGTATCTCTGGGAATTTGGGTGACTGGAAACATGTAAGGGTACAGTAGTGGCACAGAAACCTTGAAGTAACCAGCAGCTTTCTAATTGGGCTTCAAAATCAGACAAGAAGGAAACCTCATGTTAGAAATGTACCCAAATTCAAGGACTAATGAAGTCATGGGTCTTGGAGGAGAATTTATCTCCACCACTTTACTAAAGCAGCATAATCTCTAACTATATTTATCCTCATACCCACAGGTAAGTATAGTCACTCTCCTTCAGCTAGGAAACTTCTCTTTGCAACAGAGACATTGACAGAAAACCATTATCAATCACAATGCTGCGTTGTAGAGAACAGTCCCAATGGATATATCTACAAAACAATTCATATACCTGAGACTCAAAAGACATTCAGGAAGAGTGACAGGAAGGTTTTAAGAACCAGAGAAACAAGGATATTGTGTGTGTGTGTGTGTGTGTGTGTGTGTGATTGTGTTTTCTAGCAATTTCAGAAGCAACATTTACAAAGTCTCACCAACATCAGTGCCTTAAGCAAATCAAGGACAAAACAACACTAACAGCAACAACAATAGACATGCCAAAGTAGACAGAGAGCAATTATGAAGGCTCAGTCCTAACACAAGAACTAGGAAAAAAGGGAATACTGAGAATGGGAGAAATAATCTCAAGGAAGAGGTTGCCAGTTGATTTCCAATATCAAATAATCATCCCAGAAAGTTTGCATATAAATAACATTATACTGAGTGTGCAGTTTCTACTTAGGAATATATTTGTATGTACATACACATATCTACACACACATACACACAAAACACACATACATATCCACATCCATATACATGTACACACATACATACATGCATGTCACAATAATTAATAGGAGAAGAAGCCACAGACTTGAAAGAGATCAATGAGAGATATATGAGATGCTTTGGAGGATGGAAAGAGAAAGGGTAAATGATGTAATTGTATTATAATGTTAAAAATAAAAGAAATTTGATTATATATACATATATATAAAACAAAATTCTCAAAAAATTTAAAAAATACAATAATGACTAGAAAGAAAAGAAAACTAGGTAGTCTACATTTTTTTAGTTTCTCCTCTCTCTATTTAACCAGGCTCTATACCTGAGTCTAGTTCCTATGGCTTCAACAGAACCCCAACAACAACTTTCCCATATCCCTGCATCTATCTCCTGTGGATCCTACAATATATCCTCTTCTAACTCCCTCATCCTACATAATGATTTTTCTCAGCAAGCATTCCCTGCTAACCCAAGGGCTACTCCCTCCAAGACAATGAGTAGGCTGGAGACATACCCACACTTCTACTACTGTTCCTGAGAGAATCTCCCAGTCTTAGCCACACATCTGTGGCTGAAAAATTATTGTTTTCTCCCTTTGCACTATCATGCACATTTTAGTGGATCACAAAGATCTTCTACTTTAACATTCCTTTCCCTAACTCATCCTAGTTAACCAGACTCCAACACAGGTGGGCATTAACTGTAAATATATGAGCTTACCAAGCCAGGAAAACAGCATTGATAACTTCAAGGTAAAACCAGATACACTGAATCTTATAGAAGAAAAAGTGGGGAATAAACTTGAATGCATTGATGCAGGAGATAACATTCTGAACAGAACCCTAGTTGCACAAACTCTTAGTTCAACATTTAACAATTGGGACCTCGTGACTGTGAAAAGTTTCTGCAAAACATAGGCACAGGCAATAAGACAAAATGACAGCCTGCAGAATGTGAAATACATTCAACAACTCTACATCTCATAGAGGGCTAATTTACAAAATATATAAAGAATTCAAGAAAATAGACATTAACAAACCAAACAATCCAATTAAAAATGAGATACAGATCTAAACAGAGAATTATCAGTAGAGGAATCTCAAATGCCTGAGAAATACTAAGAAATGTTCAACATGTTTGGCCATCAGGGAAATACAAATCAAAAGAACTTTGAGACTACATCTTATATCTACCAAAATGGCTACAATCCATATGACAAGTGACAGCTGATGCTAGAAAGGATGAGATGAACACTCTTCCATATCTGGTGGGAGTGCAAATTTATAGAGCCAATATGGAAATGATTATAGTGGTCCCTCAGAAAATTAGGAATTGAGCTACTTCAAGACCCAGCTTTACCACAATTGTGAATATACCCAAAGGAAACTCCATCTACCACAAGGATATTGGTTAACCATGTTCCTTGTGAGCTTATCCATAATAGGCATAAACTAGAAACAGAAGAATGGATAAAACAAATGTGGTACATGTACAAAATGGAGTATTGTTTAACTGTTCAAAAATATGACATTATGAAATTTAAAGGCAAGTGGATATAACTAGACAAAACACAAATATACACACACACAAAAAAAATCATCCTGAGAAAAGTAACCCAGACCCAGCAAGACACAGATGGTCTGAAGTTACTTATAAGTGAATATTAGCCATTGAGTAAATGATACCCAAGTTTTAATCTATAGAACCAGAGAGGTTAGGTAAAAAGAATGAGTCAAGAGTCTAGGGGAGATGACGCAGGGATTAACCTTTGGAGGAAGAAATAGAGTAAATTTTATAGGAGGACTGGTGGAAAATAGGGACAGGAACTGGTGAGGGAATCAGGTTAAGAGATTTGGGAGAAGAGAGAATGCTGGGAAAGATGGCTCAAGTTGAGAGGCATGGTGTGTGTGTGTGTGTGTGTGTGTGTGTGTGTGTGTGTGTGTGTGTGTGTGAAAACCTAGTGCAGTGGAAACTTCCTGGACTCAATGAAGGTGATTCTATGGAATTACCACTGGCCATCTCTTGTAGTCAGGTAAGGCTTCTAGTAGTGGAACTTGGCCAAAGGGATTACACAGAAATTTCCAAATAACTCAAGCTGTTGCAAGACAAAAGGCTGTTCTCTGAAAACTGACATCAGGACCCCATTGCCAAGAACAACACCCACATAACACAGTCAACATGGAGAAGTTGAGCTGGTGCCTAGGTGGAGCCCTCACCCTGACGTTCCCATATTTGATATGGGAAGGTATTCTGCCAGCTACTGGAAGAGAAATCTGGCCGCAAAATCTTTGACCTACAATCAGTCCTTTCTGGAAAATATGCAAGCACAATGATGACACAGACCATGAGGGAGTAGCCAACCAATGTCTGATTTGACCTAGGGCCCATTGTGTGAGAAGGAATCCAAACCAGATACTCCTTGGGTATCCATGAATTAGAGAACAGATAGCCCAGAGATATAGGGTAAAAAAAAATCAATAAAATAATTCCTAATGATATTCTGCTATATTCATAAATCAGTCCCTTATCTATTCATCACCAGAGAGGATTTCTCTGGCAACAGATGGTAACAGATTCAAAGACCCACAGCCATACATTATGCAGAGAGAGTCTAAATTAGAGGTCTCTGTCAAATCGCTCTCCACAGAGCTCAGTGGGGAGGAAAAAAAACACAGAAGATGAAGCAGAAAGTTTGTAAGAGCCAGAGTAGATGGAGAATACCAGAACAAGGCCCTTGAAATCAACTAAAGAAAGAGCATATGAGCTCACAAATACTGACGCAACAAGCACAGGGCCTACACAGGTCTACACAAGGTCCCCTGTACATATGTTAGAGCTATTAGCCTAGTAC
The DNA here is from genome assembly GCF_011762505.2 of Arvicanthis niloticus. Lineage (NCBI taxonomy): Eukaryota > Metazoa > Chordata > Mammalia > Rodentia > Muridae > Arvicanthis > Arvicanthis niloticus. The sequence continues at coordinate 126,555,938 of NC_047661.1, read as the reverse complement.
TTTTACAGGACTCTTAACTGGGAGAATAAGTGGGTCTGTGACTCTTGTGCCTTCTCTTGAAACTTTTTTCCCCCTATTGAACTACCATGTAAAACCTATGATAGATCTTATTCTATCTTCTTATATTTTGTCATGTTTGGTTCCTACCTTAGAAACATGTTCTTTTCTAGGGAGAATCAAAGGAGTTGTTCCAGAGAGAAGGTAGGGAAGGGCTGAAAAGAGTGGACAGAGAGAAAACTATAATCAACATATATCTCTTTTATGAGAAAAGTATCTATTTTCAATGAGAGGGGGGAAAGGGCTTAAGAAATAAATAATAAAGTAAAGCCAAAAAAGATGATAAATTCTAGGTCCAAAAATATTCACACATTAATTTTTTTAAAGATACCTTCTAGAAAAGGTACCTGTTAAGAATCCTGATTGTTTTAACATTTAACAGAGCTTCAAATCTATGTTCTCATAAAGTTGACAGCTTGATTATACTTACTTTTTATTTCAATATTTAGCAGTTTATTTGACAGAACCCAGGTCTTTAAAGAACTAAGATACATAAGATGAGCTATATCACTAGAAATATACTTTTCTTGGAAATAAATTTTCCAGGTCAGAGCTGATTTTGTAAGAATATCCTGCTATGAGAATTTCAATAGATAATGGAAAGGAAAATCCTTGGAAATATGTTCTTCAGCAAATGACCTACTCAGCTGTGTCTCATCACTGGCAGATCATAGGTTTGTAACTCAGTGCACTCCAAGAAGCCAGTTCACATGGGTTTGTGATTACTGAGAATTCTCATTAAACTTCCCTTGTAACTGAGAAATAAAAATATAGTATAGTCCCAATGTTATACTTTTAAAAACTTCATAGATTATCTTATTTAAAACAGAAAAGATGCTTTTTCTAGGCTGCTCTATAAACACGTTAAGCCCTGAAAATTTTAAAGCAGGGTGACAAGGTTTTACAAATTCTTCTTTGAGATAATATATATATATATATATATATATATATATATATATATATATATATATATAGCCATTTTTTGAGTAATGGATGTCTGTTAACACAAACTTGATCTCTCAATGGCCTTGGGGTGCCACAGGAGGTCATTTAAAACACTGGCTCAAGGCAAGGAGATCCATAAGAAGAGTGCTAGGAAGTACACTGGAAATTTTAGAGGCTCTTACTTTAACATGAGATCAACAGACATTCATTTTTGCAGAGTAGACAATTTGGAAGCCTTTGTTTGGTGTCAAAGCATTAAGAAAATGATACTTGCTTTGGGGGAAGTACCCTGGTGAAGTTAGATATCCTAATTTGCAAGCCTTGGTTGACCTCAGTTCTTTGCATGACCTTCAGTGTGAATCTTGCATACACAGTTTTCTGTTGTATTAATTAGTTTTACATACTTAAGCAGCAGATGCAAATTTATGTTAATCAGTGTTCCCTTTTTATGTAAAGTAATATAAATATGCGTGTCCTAGATTTCTTGAAATGAATACAGTTTTAAGTGTATATGTTTTTAATTTAGAGATAACTTTCACTTTGGTGTTTTAATAGTAGTAAGACCACAGAAAAATAAAAAATAAAAAATAAATCATTTTAGTATTTTCTAGTAACCCTACGATGAATGATTAATTCTAAGCCATTCAAGTAATTTTCTTTAGGAGCAGCTTTCAACTTGCATTCCTTCAATTTTAGCAGAGAACTTAATGTTGGCTTTATGAATGGATTTTAATATGCTTTTAATTGAATTAGAATGACATCACATCCCACTTTCCTCCTGTCTTCCTTTTCTTTGCTTCAGCTTCACCCTGCTTCTCTCCCTCATTGTCAAGTTGCCCCACTCTCCAGTTAATGATCTCTTTTTATTTACTAGTGTTAAACACATGTATATATGAGTGTCCATATGTGTATGAACAAAATGTTTAAATACAACCTCCTGCTGAGTCCATTTTTGTTGGTAGTGTCTATGGCTTCAGGGTTGACTGCTGTTTTGAACAACCAATATGGGGACTCATCCCTCGAAGAAGGTGATTCTTTCCCCAGCACTCAATTGTTACCTGAGGGTTGTGTATGTGTAAGGGTGGGTCCTGTGAATTTTTTCCCTTCCATGTTAATATGTCTATTTATCTTCATTATTACAGTCCTTTGATAATCTTTTCTGAAAGATCTGTGGCAAGCAGAAAGAAGAGTCTAGAAACTGAAAACAAATGTGCAATTATACTTACATTTTCTTATTGTCACGAACCTCTGGAGTTCCTTTTGATTTTTCCAGTGAGTCAATCTCTATTAATATTCGAAGAAAAATGTCTTTTATCTATTAAGCAAAATCATTTCTAGTAATCAGGAAAATATAATTATGAATGAAATTGATTTTAATCTGAATTCTAAATTTTCCTTTTGTCCATGGTATATCTCCTCCATATGCTGCTAAACCAGAAAGCATCTCAAATGTAACCATTGCTATTGTTCAGCCATTTCAACATGTCCATAGATGTATGTATGCTGTTAAGAGCGTGCTTCCATACTTACTGTCTCATTCCTGTAAGGAAATGCCTGATTTCAAACAACTTAAGGGTGGGTTATTCTGGCTCAAGGTCAGAAGGACATAACAGGAGTAATCTCTGATAACTGGTAAAAAAGCACTCAGTCAACAGTTGCTGGAGGTCAGATGGCTTCCTCCTTATTCTGTCTTCATTCAGTACAGAATATCAACCCATAGATGGAGCCTGTATGGAATTACATTGCGACACACCAGAGGACAGAGAGATGAAAACACAGTTCTCGCTTCAAAATGAGTACTACATGCTTTATTTTTGTGCCAAACATTAATGAGCATGGGTCAGGACACAAGGTCAGGATTCTGAAAAACATATTCCATTCTAGAAGTGGTTATATTAGATTTTTCGTAGATTTCAGAAAAACAACAACAACAACAAAAAAACAGTGATGTATCAAAGATTTTTTTAATCCTAATATAAGGCACCATCATTGAAAGAAAGATGAAAGAAAACCCTGCAGCCGTGCAGAATAGACCACTACAGACCACGTGGTTCCAAGGGGGGGGAGGAGGTTTATTCAGGGGAAAGGACAAAAGTGGGGAGAGAGTGGGGGAGATAAGAAGTTAAAGAGGGCGCGAGTCCGGGGTACTGCCTGTTTTATATGGGCGGTGACTTAGTATCTCCCAGGTACAGGTGAGGGAGCCAGGTGGATTCTGGGAGCCTGGGGCTGTTCCCTCGGCAACGATGTGGGAGTCGCCTAGAAGTGACATCACTGGGTTCGGAGGAGGCTGATACCAACAATCATTAGTTACTGGAACACATGGTAATCTTTTGTTAATCACAGGATGTCAGTAACACAGTGGAAGGCTTTCAAAGAGACTACAAGTTGAGCATCAAGATAATTTGACATTCATCTACAATATTTTCTATCTTCGTAATCTTGAGGTTTGATCCTTTGGATTTGTAGACCTTTAAACACAAGTGCCAAAGTGAGGCCACCACCACTACTTTTGGAGAATTTTTGGTTCAGACAGTGAAGATTATCTGAGTGGGGAAACCTGATATTCAGATTACAGAGCTCTGTGCATTTATTTCTGTCCTTTCAATTCTATGCAGTGTTCTAAGCATCTTCACTACAGGGTCATTTAGGATGTTTAAAACATTCCCTTGTAAAGAAAGACGGAACACGAATTCCTATAAATGCTTATGAATATACCTCTAGGATTAAACTAAAGAAATTTGGTGAATCTATCATCTTTCATTTAAAATGAAAATATAGTCTAGTAATTGATTTCCCAAGGAGTTCCTGTGTTCTGCATTCCCGTAGCCGTGACTCCAATAATACATATGAAAATGCGAGTGTGGTTTTCCCAACCTTCCCCGTGTCAGAGTTCAAAGCAGTAATAGTTTTCAGGTGCAAAAGCCTGGAGTCACCAGAGAAGAAGAAACTGGTAAGAAGAAAACAAACTTTCTAAAAAACAAATGTATTTTTGTAGTGTATATTTTATATTGTAAAAATATTTTTCACTTTCCATTTTCTTATTCTATTTAAAATACTCATGGAATCCTAGGCTGATTTTTATTTGTTTAGTGTGTGTGTGTGTGTGTGTGTGTGTGTGTGTGTGTGTGTGTACATTCCAGAGCACATCTGTGGAGATCAGAGAATAACTTGTGGATATTGACTTTCTCCTTCTACTGTGCGAATACTAGAGATCAAATCTAAGTTCCCAGGATTGGTGGCAAGTAACTTTACCATCTGAGCCATCTTGGTGGTCAGAAACTACATATTTACATAATAAAATTTTATATATGTGTGTGTGTGTGTGGTATGCATGTATTATTTTTTATAGAAAAATTTGTCTAAGTACTGCTGTAGTCTAGTTGAACCCTATAAGAAAATGCCACAGAGACCATAGTTCACTTTCTCCTGACAGGTTGGTACTCTAGAAAACTGGAATAAAGGCAAAAGAGGATTCACGGTCTAGTGAGCAACAGATTACTGCTTTAATGAACATGAGTTTAATACGCTTCTAAGTTGCTTTTCTTAAACAACATGAAATTTTCACTTGGAATCAAATCAGGTATCTAAAATCAGGATGATTTAGATGTATCTGGAGGCACAGAACAAAACATATTGTCCTTCTAGTTTCTTGGTGAAAAACTACAGATTTTCAGAAGGTTTATAAAGCAGACCGGAGCAGCAGCTTGGGCCGGGATACAGTGGCCGCCCAAACGTGGGTCAGCCCAGGCCTCAACATTTTGCCTGGGCTGCAACATTTATTTTGGCCGCCCCAACGTGGGGCTAGTGTGGACCCCAACATGAAATGATTCCTCATGATATTCTGCTGTACTCATAGATGGGTGCCTAGCCCAGTTGTCATCAGAGAGTCTTCACCCAGCAACAGATGGAGACAGATGCAGAAACTCACTTTTTTGAGCCATTTTGGCACCACCCAGAGTAAAGTAACACAGTTGTTTCTGTAGACTTCTATGCTTTAGTCCATTTTTTTTCACATCTGTGATGATGAGCTTAACAGTTTGAAGAATCAGATGTCTATAGCAACAAACCCATTGGAACATTGTTTGCACAATGGCCTGCTGCACACCAAGTAGAGACTTGCCACATTTTGGTGACTGGGTTTTTAATTGAAATACTGAGGGGACATGAACTATCAAGTTTAACATAAGGAATTACATACAAAGAACTCTCCCATTCTGGAGGCAGAAGGCACTCTGGTAGCTCATGCAAGAGGTATACATGAACATTTATGACTCTGCCTCCCACCCATTTATGCTGAGGCTTTTAGAGACACATAAGAGGGTACACCGAATTACCAACACTCTGGGGAGAAATTCATGTTAATCAGCATTCTGTAATGACTCCAAATTCTGGCCAAACATTGATTCATAAAAAATGAAAAAATAGTGAAGCAATCCTATGGACATTTTTGCTACTTACAATCTATATCCCTGAGGTGAGAAATCTGACTTGCACCTGGTGATACTCAAGAAAAAAACACAATCAACAGCTGTTTGACTTGATTAAATCAGTATTTCATTGTCATTGTCACATATATGACATGTTCACTGGACAATGGAGTTGTCCAAACTAAAGTGGTTATGTGCTCATAATTTTACCATGACTGTCAGGTTTAAGCAAAACTAATTTGATGTGCCTTTTATATTCCAAAAGAACCTCTATTTTAAAAAACTAAATGTAGATATTGCTTTACCTAAATACTAATACACAAGTGCATTCTATTTTATTTATAAAGCTTTCTATATATTCATAAATAGGGAATAGTATATAAAAGTAGTTTTATTGACAAATAACTTTCTTTTTAAAACAAAATTTAAATGCTTTTCTGAGGAAAGTTAGGTCAGCCCTAGGGTCCTAACATAATACTGCCAATCATAATTATTATGCCAACATTCTATGTTTAATGTAAAAACTAGTCTGTTTTTTTTCAATTCACAAACTTTCTGCAAAATTCTAACTATAGGTCATCTGTCTTTTGTCTCCCACTGTTTTGATTACTCTGCAATACATTCAAAGTCAAATTCATAGCAATACTCATTTTTATCTTGGAAACTATGTTTTATATTTTCCGTGTAAAATTTTGTGTCTGTTTCTTTTGACATTCTTCAGAAGTACAACTCCTCACAAAATTACCAGAGCAGTTCTAGGATATCAAGGATGTGACAAACAGATTGAGCCTTGCGGAAGGACTCTAGGCTCACGCAGCCCCCAAATCTTTATTTGTACTGAGGCTTTGAGATCAGTTATTTTACCCCAGACTGGGTTTGGATCAGACCAACAAGGACAGATTTTTATCCTAATCATATGGCACACATGACACCTCATAATGATTACAAACAACATATCCAGAGCAAATTATTCTGAAAAGAGTATGATATTGTCAGAACCAAAAAGAAACAAGGCTTGGAGTGGGGGAATACGCTTACAGTCACAGGTAGGACTTGGGAAACAAAAGTAGTAGAATTGTAAATTTGAGGCTAGCCTTGACTACACAGTAAGGCTCCTTTCTCAAACAGCAAAAGCAGACTCAGTTGTACCAGCCTTAAAATAGTAACCAAAGGCACAGGTTATGGAGAAATAGCTTGAATGTGTATATATCTGTCACTAAATTCTTTCCACTAGAACTTTCAATTGCCCACACACAGAGACCTATCTAACAAGAATGATGAGTCTGTGGAATTTGTCTGAGTGGTTGTTGACTCTGGTTGCTTCCCTAGACCATTTTATAGTGGGGTTTCTACATTCAGATGTAAAGATTTGGCTCTTTTCCTGAAAATGATTCTATCCTCATCTTGTCCTTTTCCCATAAACTTGCTCATCACTGGGCTAGAAAACCAATAAACCATATTAGCCAGGAACTCAAGATTAAGTAATTCTCAAACCCAGAAGGGAATTGAAGGAAGCACTTGAAAGCTGCCTTTGGAAAAAAAGAAGAAGAAGAAGAAGAAGAAGAAGAAGAAGAAGAAGAAGAAGAAGAAGAAGAAGAAGAAGAAGAAGAAGAAGACGAAGAAGAAGAAGAAGCTGAGGAGGAGGAGGAGGAGGAGGAGGAGGAGGAGGAGGAGGAGGAGGAGGAGGCAGCCGCCACCACTGATGATGAAGGGAAGGAAGGAAGGAAGGAAGGAAGGAAGGAAGGAAGGAAGGAAGGAAGGAAAGAAAGAAAGAAAGAAAAGAGAAAAGAAAAGAAAAAAAGAAAAGTATTGGTTAGCCATCTGCGCAAACCAAGTAATGCAAAGGAGAGTGGAGTCTGGTATATTTGCCTTCATTTTCTGTTGGTTTCCACTGCCTTGGCTGGTGCTCAGTTCTCATAAACAGTTCTCATTACCCTTTCTTCTCAAGCCATCTTTTATTCAAATAGGAATAAAACTTTTCAGGGCAAATCTTCCTGATTCCTTCCAACCTAGATGAAGGTACTTCCAGGGAAGTTATGTCTGCAGTATCCTGAAGCAGATATGATCCTGTTATAGGACTCAGATTGATCTTCTCATTTGATGACAGTGAAGAGAAATTCCTGGACCATTTTTATAACCAGAACTGAGACAATCTGATCAGGCAGATTACACTTTGACTATGCCTTCTTCATGCCATGCACCTATTCTTCCCCAACTCTTTCTCTCCTTAAATACATAGTTCCTGTTAGTACACAAAGATTGTCATGGACTCACTGGATCCCTTTACATGTTCTGTTTCTGTGTGGCAGCACTGCTTTGTACCATTTCTCCTCTTGTTGGCTGGTGTATTGAGATGAATGAGTAGACCTATCCTGAATTATAATTATCTGGTTTTGATAAGTTCAAACTGTTAAAGCAGAAAATAGATCCTTTATCATTATTGGTAGAAGACTGATTTCACTAAAAAGGCTTTGTTGTTCTGTGACCATATCTCTATCTAGTAACGTTGGAGGCTAGAATTCTAGCCTATAAATATGGAGACACACAAGAATTTGGATTATGGTATATTGTATTTGATGCCCTTTTATGTTATTTAAGCAACTATAAACAATTTTGTAAAGTGTTTTAAAGTTAACTTTTTATGATATTCTAGACTTCAACAGATTGATCTTTTTGAAGTGTAAGTCAGATCTTATTTCCCCAATGTCTTCATGAAGGCCTTTTATCTTGCCTGCTATACTTACTGTATTGCCCACAGAGACAGAACAGTGTGGGGCACACAGAAAATATTCTGTAAATATTTTCTAAATGAATAGATTACTATTAATTGGGTACATCAGCAAATAGACATCAATATTATTGATGTTTAGCAAAGTATAAAAGCTGTTTTGAAACTACTAGTATTAAAGTTGTTAGCTAAGTAGCTACCTGTTAATAAAAACATCTCAATTTTTCATTGATGAATTTGATAGTTTTACTTTATTTGTTCTGTTGATTCATTATGTAGATATAACAAATGTCTTACCAAGGCTTTAAATTTGCCAATTTATTAGTTCTGCATAAAATTTTTGGACTGTTGTAGTTTATCACAATATTATTCTGCTTATGGAAACAAATGGCACTGTCTGATGGCATTTAGAAACTAAGATTGGTTTGGAGCTTTTTGTTTTGCTTTGTTATATTTAATCTAAGAAACTCTGGGTTCTGCCTGAGGATATTATTATTAAGATCTGTGTTATTCAGCTTTTCATCAAAATAACAGATGCTTAAAGTAATTAATATACACAGGAAGGGATTATTTTAGCTATCACCTTTGGAGATTTTAGTCTGTTATTGTTCGACCTTGTTTCTTTGGTTCTGTGGCAAGGCATCATATCATATGGGAGCATGTGGCAGAGTCATCCTTCTCACTTCATGGACAAGGTACAAAACAAGAAGGAATGGTGGTCCCTCTATCCCTTTTCACCATGCCCTCCATGACCTGAAAGACTCCCACTGAGCTCAACATTTTAAAAGTTTCACCACTTCTGGACATCACTTCTTTGGGGACCAATAAATTACTTTTCAGAAATGATAGGATACCGAAAATTCAAGTACAAAAGTCCAGGAGTGGTGTTCGTACTGGTACTGCCTGCTAGGCTTGCCACGCTACCTTGTTTTCATTGTCTTTTCTTTATTTTGTTAACTGAGCTGAAGGCTCCTGATTCTGAGCTATATGAAAGATACAGCTTCTCATAATCTTTCATTATGTATTCTCAAATACATTTGTTTTAATTTTATTATTCAATTCAAATATCAAATGTTCATTAGTATTCACATTTCCTAACAAGATAAGAATTATAAAATTACTTTGCTCAATTTAGCTGATTTCTTGATGAATATCATATAGGAATTTCAATTTTATATTCTTAGAAGTTTAAGGGTTTTTTAAAATTATAATTATATAGTTGATTGGGCTAATTGGATGTATAAACAAATAGTCTGTCAATGTTCAATTAGTAATTTTTAATTATATTTATATAATTGTTATATGCTCATATGTTGGGACCACAATCTCCTTAGGAAAAATTGCATCCGTACTCCAGTTTTGAAATTAGCTAAGATGGCAGGGGTTGCGGACTCATGCTTTTAATCTCAGTATTCCAGAGGCAGAAGTAGGCCGTAAACACAAGGCCAACTAGGTCTACATAGCAAATTCTAGGACAGCCAGGATTATATAAAGAGACCAAGTCAAAAAAAAAAAAAATAAAGAAAAGAAAAAAGAAACAAATAAATCAGACAAAAAAAAAAAGATGGTGGATTTCATGAGGAAGGAGGAAGAGGTGGAAGAGGAGGTGGAAGAAGAGGAGGAAAAAAAGAAAATTATTGAGTGAAACTTTACTTAAGGTCTTAGCCTTCATTGTAGATATGATCAGTCTTGCCTTTTTTAAAGCTAAAATTTAAAAGACACAAATACTAAAGAATACAATTATGCTAAAAGAGGTTTAAAAGTAATGACTCAAGATTTCTCATAGGGAAACATTACTGACGTGAAAACTATGGAGCTGATTATTACAAACTCAATTTAAAATAGTTCTCCTGCCGGGCCATGGTGGCGCATGCCTTTAATCCCAGCACTTGGGAGGCAGAGCAGGCGGATTTCTGAGTTCGAGGCCAGCCGGGTCTACAGAGTGAGTTCCAGGATAGCCAGGACTACACAGAGAAACCCTGTCTCAAAAATAAAACAAACAAACAAACAAACAAAATAGTTATGCTGGTAACAAGACTCAGTAAGTGAAGCTGTGCAGGGAAGACTGGCACTCAAATTTTTACCTTGCCCTAAAAGACCAGTACATCTACAAAACAACTCTGCTCGTAAGCAAGTCAGAATGCTTCTCAGAGTTCAAGAACGATGCAGTTTGCTGTGAGATGGTGTCAAAAAATACATCCACAAAATCTCACGAACATAACTGATTCAACTTAAACTGAAGAAAAGAAAAAGAGAGAGAGAGAGAGGGAGGGCGCGGGGGGAGGGAGGGGTAGGACAGAGGGAGGGAGAGAGGGAGAGAGGGAGAGAGGGAGAGAGGGAGGGAGGGAGAGAGGGAGGGAGGGAGAGAGGGAGAGAGGGAGAGAGGGAGAGAGGGAGGGAGGGAGAGAGGGAGAGAGGGAGAGACGGAAGAAGAGAAGAGAAGAGAAGAGAAGAGAAGAGAAGAGAAGAGAAGAGAAGAGAAGAGAAGAGAAGAGAAGAGAAGAGAAGAAGAGAAGAGAAAAATGAATGGATGGGCAAAAAGCCAAGCAATCTTACCCCCAAACATATAACAATAAGCAACTAAGTAATGCTGCGAATAGGGAAAAATAGTCTTCCCCAGGATAGAGCACATCAGTTGGTTAGCCAACTAAATGGTGGACCAGGAAAACATATACAACTAATATTATTCGGACACAGCAGGATGTATTTAGTCATATATTTGTACATACATATGTATACATGCATGTAATACTAATCAAGGATGGATACAAAGAAGGTTTGCAGGGATAAATGGTGCATGGAGACGATACAATGTAATTATATTATCATCTCAAAAACTAAAGAGATAATACCAACAACAAAATCAGGAAAAATATGACTTCCTAGTAATCCCAGTACTATGAGGCAGGGACAGAGATTCCTATAGCAAGCTAGATACCACACATTAGCCAGCTGCAAGATGAGTAAAGATGGTACTGTAGGGGGAAAAGTAGGAAAATTAAAGACAGCCAACATTACTGTCTGATCTCCACATACACACATGTACACATCCACGTGTATCCACACACATGTAAGCATGCACACTTGTGTGAATATGCATTCATGCAGGTACAGGTAGGTCTATGCTTACTGACCTACAATCTGGAAGAATCTGTTTTCACAAACCAAGCTCCCCTTTGTATAGGTAATTTTGCTTCTTTGTTCTTGCTTCATCTCGCCTCTATTATTAATAGTTTAGCTAGCAAAATGGAAACTGTCTTAGGTATTTCATGTAGAGAGCATTAGTGCATAGATATGTTGGATGGAGTAAGGGACAACCACATCCCTCATAAGGAGGAATCAGAGAGAGCTGTGTGGGTGCTGTTTAACTGGCTGACCCTCCATCTCAGTGTCTAGTTAGTACCATGGTCCATACTCATTTGCCATTGTGATCTTAAGAATTTAAATTAGGATTTCCTGCTACCATGATTGATATTGGTGGAAAATCCATCAAATTTCACATTTGTTTCTTTCATGGACAGAATTTATGGCAGAAATATGAGGGTGAAGAGCTCTGTGAAATGCCATTCCTTTGAGTCTAACTTCTAGAATACTGGCAAGTGTAGGTAATTCAAGAATGATGCTGACTCATGTCCCTGAAATTGCTCACCAAAATGATAGAAGATATATACTTTCAGGTTAATTTAATATGTCATATATATCCATCTTATGACATTATCTCCACAGGGTCAAATGCCATATCTTTAATATGGGAGAAATGATATTATTTATACCTATAGTACCATGCATCTCTCTTCTGACATTATAGCAGCCTCCAGTGTCTAATCACTTTTCTCAGTAGTAGATTGTACAGAAAATCTTTTATTGTAACTAACATATGATGGAAATGGTAGGTGAAATGTGTAAGTTAACTCATCCTGTTTTATCTGAAACAGGTCCATAATGAACTTACTGATGAAGACCTACCTAGAAGGAAATGACTTCATTTCTTTGTCAAAACACAATTCAGATGCTCTATTGACTAGACTTATTGAGTGAAATATGTTCACCAGGCATCAGTTTCTTAACTAATGGCCTTTTGACTGGTGTTTATTATTGCTAAAGTCTGTAGATTAACAGTATACTAGCAAAAGTCAAATGAACATAGTGAGAACAAATTGCTCACAATGCAAACTACAGTTTATTACAGTTCTTTGAGATCTATTCACTAGATGAATTAAGAAAAATTAATTGAGAATTAATTGAAATAATATATGATGATCTATTGGAAATTGCCTCATAAATCTTCAATTAGTATAGAATTGTCATTACTAAATATCAAGTAATCATTTTTTTTTACCATATGCCAGAGATAGGATCATTTTAGCATCATTAGTTAACTAGGTTTATAACAATCCTATAATGTAAGTATCATTTGTATTTACATTTTATAGATAAAATAAAGATGAGAGAATTCAGTTTCCTTGCTCAGTTGTTCATGAGACTTTAGTGACAGTTATTGTACAGTCACAGTTCATTTAGGAAATAATGTATTTAATCACTAACCTATTTCTGAAATATATTTCCATATCCAGTAGTAGCAGAGATAGTGTGTGTTATGGCTACTCTTTATTGTCAACTTTATTATATCTAAAATGAACTTAAATCCATTATCTGGGTACACTTATGAAGGACTTTTTTTTTTTGTAGTTAAATCTATTGAAGTGGAAGGAGCCACTTTTAGTCTGGGACTTGTGAGTTGGGAAAATCCATTGTTAACATTGTGTCATCCTAAATAAAGGTCATGAAAGAAAGAAACCCCCTCCCTTTGTCTGCTTGCTGTCACTATGACTGGCAAATCCATCCCTTCACTGGTGTTAGAGCCTACTTCTTCAGGACTCTGATGCATACTCTTAACCCCTTGAGACATCTGGCCTCATGGAATGAAGAACCATGAGGTTCTTAGACCTTCCATTGGTAGACAGTTATTGTTGGACTAACTGGACTGCAGTTTATAAGCCATTCAAATAAGTCCCGCCCCCCACACACACACGAGAGAGAGAGAGAGAGAGAGAGAGAGAGAGAGAGAGAGAGAGAGAGAGATACATGTGTGTGTATCTGTGTGTGTGTGTGTGTATGAATATATATCCTGTTTCATCTGAAACAGGTTCATATGAATGTATTGATGAATGCTTAGCTAGAAGAAAATGATTTTGTTTCTAGGTCAAAACACAATTGAGATGCTCTATTGACTAGACATACTGAGTGAAATAGGTTCACCAGGCATCAGTTGCTCAACTAGTGGCCTTTTGACATGGTGTTTATTATTGATGAAATCTGCAAATTAACAGTATATTAGCAATAATTCAAATGAACATAATGGAAAAAACTGCTCACTTCACTATATATATACATATATACATATATATATATTCATGTTCATATGAATTATTGCTAGTTTGTGAATATTCATTCTATCAGTTCTTTTTCAGATCCATGGCTAATACCTGTGTTCTTAGCTACAATCCTCTGCAGACTCAAAAACCAACCTAATGCTTTACATATACTTTAGTTCAGATTAAATATCAAAAGTATGGAAGAGGAAAATTGGAATGTAGAAATGAGATATGAAACAAAAGCAAGACCAAAACTGAGCAGGACATATAATTCTTGTGGCTTTTTCTAGAATAAAAATCTCTAGGTGAACTCTTAAATGCTTAGGTAGTTACAACAACCTCATTGGGTGACACCCACAGGCCTCTTTTCTGACCTAGCTTTTTTGGCTGCCTGCACCCTGTTTTACTAAGTTTTCTACATCCTTGCATCTGCACAATTTCATCAATTTACGGATTTTTATCAATAATAAACACAGTATCAAAAGGCCCCTAGTTGAGCCACTGGTGACTGGTGAACCTATTTCACTCAATAATTTTAGTCAATAGAACATCTCAATTGTGTTTTCTTAGAGTCTGCAACTGTCTGTAGTATTAACTCCTAGCTTTAGCTATATTATTACACCTCACATAGCTCTTTCACATGTGCAGGGTTTCCCAAATTTGACTTTAAAATATGGATGAAAACATTCTTGAATCTGTAACTTCCCCATTCTGTGTCCAGGCAATTCAGCACCATAAAAATAACCCCAAGGTCTGATGACTTCACATGCAGTAGTGTGCAGACCTTGGAGCATAAATACAGGAAGCTCTGGGTCCCTACCTCACTCGTGTGAATAGTAACTTGCCCAGACTGCTCCTGTAAGAATGTCCCATCAGGGCTGCCTTCTCAGGAAAAGACTTTTCAAATGAGTTTCAACCTAAAATTCTAAAGTTGAGGGTAGTGGCCTTGGACAATTCTTGAAAGGTTCTGCAAACAACTCTAGAGTCCTTAATAGTAATTAATTGTGGCCAACAGTATTCAGAAATATTAAAGCTTCGGTTGGAATGCTGGGTACACTGAATTGTCCACCTTCAGATTACTGGGTATATCACCATTAAAGTTGCATGTATGAACAAAATTTATAGGAGTTTTGTACCATGGAGTAAATGCATAGTTTCTGATTCATTCTTAATAGTCCTACTTTTTATTGAAAGCTTCATAAGCACACTCTTACTGTGTACATTTCTATTGGCATGATAGTCTTCCATGATTATACCAAAGTCTCCCATGAAGCTTTGGGTTGCACTCTAGATAATTTCAAATCCATATCTCCATGTTATCCATACTCTTTCTGCAAAGTTATTTTAAAGGCTTCTAAATTACTTTGTCAAGAAGAGTCAGAGCAATGATTCCACTCATCAGCAACAATTTCATGCTTTTTTTCCCTTGTGACAACTCATCTGCTATAAATAGCTTCAAGGCTCAGAATCTTAGCCCATGATTGGCCTTCTCCTTTGCCTTAGACTTGTGGAAAGACATAATATAATGGAAATGAATGTGGATGCAGAAGCCAGATGCACACTAGCAATGGCTGGCAAGTACAGAGCAAGAACAAAAAGGCAATGTCAAAACACTCACTTGAAAGCATGTACCCAGAATGCCTCCTAGTTAATATACCTCCTGAAAACACTGGCATATTAAGACCAAATCAGTAAATTAATTGACAGGCTAGGTTCAAGCCTAAAGGATCCAAACATTTCAAGAATAGATGTAAAACAGGAACCATGCTTTCACAAAGTATCTTTGGGAGAATCCCCTTAATCAAAGAATCATAACAAAGAGTAAGTGTATGTTAACTGAAATGTAGAGTAAAAAATGGATGTGAAATAATAATTAAGATTGCAAAATCCAAACAAATACTTATAATCAAAATGTAAACACTTGTGAATAATTTTCTTCTGAAAACATTGGTCTATCACTCCACTAAAGCTTTTGGGATTGACTTGTTTCAGCCAAGATACAACTTAGCAAAGACCATTACAGTTTTGGAGTCTGTCTGTGCCCATTCAGTAGAACTTTCTCTGATGATGAAAGTATTTATGTGTTCTGTGAAATTTTGTGTCCATGAGCTACACATCAATCACAGACCAACTTAGAGCTGAATTTACACTTTTATTTTTTTTTTTCCTCTTATAATTGACTTGCACGTGACAGGGGCTGAATTTGGCTAATAGGCATTGACTGACTACCAGAACTAGAGCTCTATCAATTACCAAGAGATGTCTACTCATCCCAAATAATCCATTTCTCAGTTTAAATGTAACCATACTTTCTCAGTGTAAATGTAACCAAACATTCGATTTCTCAGTGTAAATGTAACCATACTTTAGCATTATATTGGGCCACTCCAAGCACTGGAGGATTTTTATAAGCACAAATACCTGAAATTTCCATAACCTTTTAGAAAACAACTTGCCCAGTGTTTAATGCTTACCTTGTTGCTTCAGAAAGTTTCAATTTGTAAAGGATGTAGAATAATTCTCCTTGCTCCAGGAAAGCATCCTGCCCTGCTGGTGGAATCAAGAGTCCAGGGCACAGTGGACACCACATAAAGCCTACTGATGATACCAGGAGCTGGACGGTGGTGGCATACGCCTTTAATCCTAGCACTTGGGAGGCAGAGGCAGGCGGATTTCTGAGTTCGAGGCCAGCTTGGTCTACAGAGTGAGTTCCAGGACAGCCAGGAATACACAAAGAAACCCTGTCTCGAAAAAAACAATAAAAAAAAAACAAAACAAAAAACAAAACAACAACAACAAAAAAGATGATACCAGGAACTGTGACCTACTGTAGATGTGCGCTGGGTTTGAGCCTGATATTGATGAATGCATTGAATGGAGACCAAATAAAACCAGCTCTCGACAATGACAATTATGCCTGTCACTGAGTGCACACATACACACACACACACACACACACACACAAATTCAAACACCTAAATTGTGTATTTTAAGATAGAATAACAGTGGCAAAGCTGTTCATTAAAGCAAAACTTAAAGTCACATATGACTAAGTTGGTAAAAAGCATAAATAAAGTCAAAATATTATGACTAAGAAAAGTAATGTCTAAAAGTTATTCTAAAAAAGCCTTTCACTCGAATAATTCACTTGAAAAACATTACATGATCCTCTCTCATTGTAATAAAAGCCATGCTGATAGAGAGGAATAAGTCCCATGGATTGGTTTAGTGATAGATCCTCACAGCAGCCTGCTGAGCTCCTGGGAGGAAATGACTGGCTCAGTGAATTCCAGGGAGTTTTTTCCTTCCACCCAGAACATGTCCTCTCTCCTGACAACACCTGCAGATGCAGGTGCAGACAGGTTATAAAAGGCAACTTGATCAGTTACCCTCCAGATCAAAGTACAGTGTGGACTGGAAAAATAGAAAAATGTCTGGAAAACAGGAGACTTAACTGAAGGTGGCTTTGGGGACAGTAACAACAGATGTGCTGAAAATTCATGAATATTTCACTATAAATGTTCTCTTGTTCATCTGTTGCAGAAGGAATTGCAGAGGGCCAGCCAGCCACCATGGCATGGTTCTTGCTCCTTAAAATAACTGGCCAAGATGAGAAGTCTCAGGAAAATAAGATGTGTGGACTTATGTTCAGCTTATGACTCCATGTGAGTGTACAGGCACCCTATAAACTGATAAAGTTAAACTGAGTATTTTATATATCCTACCTTTTCCAATGCCTTTTGTATTCGTACACAATTACAGAGTGGTGAAATTGGGTTTGGTGGTCTACCGACTGTATTCTTTTATCCCTTAATCTATTTGATGGACTATAAATTTTACAACTCCTGAAAAGAGAAATTGCTAATATGTGCTTGGGGCACAGACCAAAATGTTCTTATAGCTTCTCCAAAGATCGGCACAAATTAGATTGTTCTTTACATCTAGGATAGCATACAGACACATCATAGCCAGAGCGAGTCCTAAAGAGTTCCTTTTTCTCTCACTTCTTCTCTACCAACACACATAAAACATAAACAGGAAATATGTACAATTAACAGTGTTGTCAAATAAAAGTGGCTGTGCACTATCCAGCACTTACTGCATACATGCTAATGTATTCAATCTGCACTACAGGAGGTCTGCATGAGTTTCCAAATACTCTCTTAACATTGAAAACAATGGATTCAAAGAAATTGTTTCTTTCTTAAAAGGAAGACAATAACCAACCACAGGGACTTGTGAACATCATACAAGTTTCAACAATTGTAATGCAATTCTACCATAATGCTAATGTATTAAACAAAACAATATTGTACAAACATGCTTTTATAAACTATGAGCCCAACTGGAGAAGAAGAATCCTTAATTTTTGAAAAGTCTGGCACCAGTTCCACAGGGGATGGAGTCCACAACTGCCATTTTGCCATGACGATTTTCTATCTATATTAACAATTATTTTTAGAAGTAAGAAAATACTTGATATTAAAAGTATACCTAGAATTAACAAAGAAAGAAATAAAAGCCTAAGCTGACACGTTAGTCTTTTTGTACCCAAGTGCACTAGTCTAACTTTAACAGGCTATTACTGGTTTTCATAACAAAATCTTAAGTTAGAAGTTTGAATTGTTTTTATTTGTAAGCCTTTGATTTTCTAGCTAAGGAATATGGGCAGGCAATGAATTGGAAAGGATTAAATACTATCAGGAAATCACTTGGTGTTGTTAACATTAACACATGCTATAAAATTTTCTTCTGTTTGAATCAAAAGCCAGTCCAGACCTAATGATCAGAGCAAGAATTTACTTCAGGATTCTATGGAAACATTATTATTTTTTTACAAGGTTTACTTAAATAAATATGTAGCTAAGAGCTGGTTTTTTTTTACACTTGGCAAAAATAATACAAGTTTTCCAATGGATATTTTTAAAAAGTATTTCAAACTAATACTTTTTAAGAGACTAATGTCTCTCACATAAAGAAATGTGATATATCTGATCAACTTTATAATTCATACCAACTAAAAAGTAAATCAAAATTTTGTTCAGTCATTTCCCAGGGTTACAGTTATATTATTTATCTGGGATTTTCTTTTGTTTTAGGCTTGTTTGTAATGGTAATACTTTCACAGCTAGATAAATTACATGGAGAAATATGTTTTCTGCTGATTGTTCAAAGGCACTGCAATTTTGTTAAAGAATCTTTCTTTGGCATGTAGACAGGAAAGCAGACACGTGACCACTTTTGGCAGTTTATGATGTCAGTATTTATACATTTGATGGTGTTTCCTAGACTAGCATATATTATTTTACACAGAAATATAAAAAATAAAAAGATATATGTTTATCTTAGAAGAAAACTCTATTTCCTGATTGGAAGAACTTCTATATCCTACAAATCAGAAAGATGTGCAGGTCTTAAGGTAAACACCACTCACTTCAGCAAACAGGCCTGAAGCTAAGCCACAGAAACACAGCCTTAAATACAACACCAAACTTCAATTTTTAAGTAAACATTTCATCGATTAGGCATGGTGCCTTACTAATCTTTTAAAGATAACTTTTCAGTGTTGATTTTTAAAGTATAATGATTGATTAGATCAGATCTCACATGTCAGAGTGTGGAGAATGAGTCCGGTAAGAACTATGCTAACAATTGTCTATTGATACTGAGTCTAAGCCTTGAGTAGTCTTAGTTGTAAAAACAAAATAAGACCAATTAAATGCAAAGGAACTCTTCTTACAAACAGAGACAGCCTGAGTCAGGTTTGAAAGGAAATAAATCCTATTCGAAAGTAATAACAGTAGTGGTTTGAAATTCCAAATATAAATGAAATTTCTTAGTATAATTCCTAATAAAAACACTCTTGTGTTAATAGCTCATATAAAAATAGTAGAAAATATGGATACAAGTGATTTAGTGGAATAAAAAATTATGTATAGTCGAACTGTGATGAACAATAAAGTTTTGATGGTTATGATTTGTATTATGAGCATGTATGAAATTGGAGGAATATGTTGTCAAATTTACACCGGGAGTTTCTTTCTGAACCATATGTATATAATCACCCTTCTTTTTCCTCTGAATCTTACACCGGGAATCCCTGGAGAGCAAATGACTAAAAAAGAACCAGAAGCCTCATTGGCAGTAAAGAGTGTGTGAATTGCTCCATGTCACCTTTGAGATGACACAGTTGCCATTCTAATTCAGAAAGAAATCAGCTCCATGTATTTTAGGCGCTCAGTGCTGTGGAGGTTAAACTAAATTAGAACAAGAAAAGAGCCTCTAGATACTTTGATTAATATGTACGCCATGAAATTGACTGTGTGGTCCAATTTATTGTTGGAAATATTCTATTGCTTGATGACATTGGTCATTTTTGTTTCTATTATCACTGGCTCACCTTACTTGTTTTGAAATATCAAGCAGTGGTAGCTCAGTGTTTTATCACAAGTGGTTACATAGGATCAGTGTGTTTTTCAATGTTTTGAATGATGATAAATCAATATTTTCATTTTTATAACTATAAAAAGCTGTTATTAGCCCACTTCCTATATACAGTGGAACAAAATTTGTACTGGCTGGGTTTTGTGTCAATTTGACATAAGCTAGAGTCAGCAGAGAGGAAGAAGAGAAAAACGTCTCCATGAGATCCAGCTGTAAAGTATTTTCTTAATTAATGATCAATGGGGCAGGACACAACCCATTGTTGTGTACTCCTAAGTTCATAAGAAATACTGAGCAAGTCAGGAGAAGTGAGCTAGTCAATAGCACCCCTCCATGGCCTCTGAATCCACTCCTGCCTCCAGGTTCCTGCCCTCTTTGAGTTTTGATCTTGTTTTCATTCAATGATGGACAGAAATGAGGAAGTGTAAATTGAATAAACACTTTCCTCGCCAATTTGCTTTTTTTGTCATGTAGCTTCATCCCAAGAATAAAAACACTAAGACAAGTCGATACCAGGAGTTGGGTACTGCTGTGACAGACCTGGCTCTATTTGGGGGAGGATTGTGGAAGGACTTTAGAACTTTGGGATAGAAGAGCCATTGAGTGTTAAGAGTTCAGTAGTATGTTCTTGGAAAGATTGGAAGATAAAAAAATGTTGAGAGTAGTGTAGAAGATGGAGGCCTGGCTATTGGCATTTCAGAGGGAAAGTTAAAGACTTATCAGGGCTACTTGTTGTTTGAATTAAGATTCTCTCATTCTGGTGAGCTGATCCTAAAAGTTCAACCACTATTAACAAGAAACAAGTACCACTGGAGTGAACCTTTGTTCACTGAGAAAACTGACGCTTGTTGTAGTAAATATTTAATCTCAATTGGGGGGGGGGGGTGTCTGCCCAAATTTCATCATTCAATTTATAGATAAAAACACAAAAATTTTATATTTTAAATAACCCTTAGTCAGCACTAGAACCAGGCAGATATTTAACCTCTAAGCTATTAAAATCTACTTCCCCATCAATAAGCCTGAATTATAACTTGCCGTATTTCATCTAGGCAGCTCGTAATACCAATTGGTCAGGCTTCATGGCCATGTTTTCATGACTCACCTACCTCATGGTGTAGTCTCCTCTCTCTGTCTTCTCTCTTTCTTGCGAACTCTGCCTCCAATCGCCAAGTTGGGATTGAAAACCCTGCTTATCACTCTTCTGTCCAGCTCTAGACATCTTTATTCACTAATCAGGGATAACTTGGGGGGTGAGGTTCCATAGCATCACTTTGGTCTATGTGAAAATCTCCTAGTTCCTAAAAGCAACCAGGGCAGGTATTTAGCATTACAGCCCATAGCAGCAGACCAAACTTCAATAGATGCTAGATAGCTCGAGCTAGGAAATTAGTGGTGACTATGAAGAGAACAGCACGACTGAGATGAAATTTTCTAGCAAGTATTTCCTGAAAGTACAAAAAGCTGTGTTCCAGAGCTGGCCAAGGTTGGATCTAGTGCTTTCAGCAGGACTTGGTAATGTGTAAGATTTATCCAGATGATACCGGTTTTGAAGGTATGACGAGATCATGGAGAGCAGCTGAGGAAAGGCACTGGAACAGGTCAGAAGAGGCTATTGCTGAAAGTACAGATGCAGTGGCAGTTGAAGGCCTGGGAATAAAGGGATCATGCAAAAACACTGAGATTTGACACCATGAAGAGAACCCATAAAGGGCTATTGGTGAAAAGTACAGCCTATTTGCAGCAATGTAACCCAGCAGTTTTGAAGACACCGGTACCATGGCATAACAGCCAAGAACAAAAGGAACCAGCTGGAGCCTAAAAGACAAGGTAGATAGGTTGCCGAGGGCAAAGCTGAAGAAGAGATCAAAGCCCTTTAGAGGAGTCCAGATCATGAGTGGATCCCAGACATTGGATGGTTGGAGTTTGATTTTGTTTTGATTTGATTGTGACTGTTCCCTAATATTTCTGTCTTGAAGTAAGAAAATATTTTACTAGAACCCACAGTTGAGAGAGTTTAAATTTTAAGAGACTTTAAATTTTGCATTCTGGCTATGGTATTTCTTGCAATAGAAAAACCTAACTAAGACTATGTATTGAGTTTACATTTAAAAAAACATAGACATGACTAAGGGGTTTGCAAAGCTAGGAACTCCTTATTTTGACTCTAATAGGTTCTACCCATCAGAATGAAAATTTATTTCCTTTTTTACATAGCTGTTTGTGTGTGTGTGTGTGTGTGTGTGTGTGTGTGTGTGTGTGTGTGCAATGGTCAGAAGAGGCCATTAGGTCCACTGGAGCTGGATTTGCAGGCAATTGTGAGTCACAAATGTGGGTTCAGGAAACTAAACTCTAATCCTCTGCAAGAACAGCAAATGCTCTTAACCTCTGAACCATCTTTTTGGGGCTTCACACCATTAATGACTAAATTCTCATCATTTTTAACTTATGAGATTGCTTAGAGACATGACTGTGAGAAATTTTACACCAGAAGAAATTTAAATTCAAACGTAATTGTAATACAAATTTTGTATTATTGAGTCCAAGGTATTTGAAAATGTTTTATATGTGTGCATTTGTATAGGCATATTGTGTATATTAGGTGGTATGGAAAGCATGAAAAAATAATCATTTTCAGTTTTCACAACCTCATTTAATCCTAGTAACATTTTGAAAGTTATAAATGAAACCATTGGTCCTAATACGTTGAATTACACTTATAATTGAGAATACAGTAAATCATGTTTTCTTTTACTTTAAAAACTATATTTTGATAGGAAACTGGTGTGACCACTCTGGACATAAGTGTGCTGAATCCTCAAAGTGCTAAAAATCAATCACCATATCAGCCAGCTCTGTCATTCTTGAGCCACTAGCCTGCAGCTAGTAAATGTCTGAGGCTGTTTAGTAGGCTATAATGAAAATACCACATAATCTAGGGAGGAAGGGAAGTTGTAAGCAATTGAAATTGGTGCTTTGATCTCACTGAAAGCCCTAAGACTTGGGTCCTAGGAGGGACACTTAGACACTCATTGGTAATCTTCTTGCCATGTCTTCATATAGCACAAGGACATTTTTCTCTGGGCTTTCTTTGGTAAAGGGTAATTATCCCAGTCATGAACTTGTCTTAACTTCTTTATAACCTAGGAATAACTGCTATAAATTGCTCTGGGTCCTACTATTATCTTGTTGAGTGGGACTCAACATGAAGATTTTAGAAGGTACAAACATTCAGACTATGGTAGTCCCCAGTATGGATCCCATCATGCTTGAAGGGGCTAGATCAATGGGAAAGGGCTTAGATGGGTGAAGGGCAGTAGCATCATGAACTCCCACCCCCAGGATGAGTGTTGAATCATTACTAGTGTATCCATGGACCTCCCTGGCAAATATGCAGGCTTCTTTGAAAGAACAGAGTCCCTTCTTTTCCAGAGCATTGTTCAAACTCTGTGAAGCCTTACATGGGAGCAGCAATCTTACAATCCTCTGAGCTTCATAAGTTTCATTAGTTGAGCCTAGTAAATTTTGCTAGCATCTTGATACTATGAGTCTACCTACTCCTATTAATAGAGATGGATTCAGTTCAGTGGTAGCATCTATACGGCACATGATTTCTCTATTAATAAACTCCCATAATGATGACAAAACACCTGGTCCAATTATCTTAATGAAGGTTTATTTAGACTTACAGTTTCAGGGGCTCCAATCTCTAATACATAAGCCTTCTTTCTAGGGTCTGTGACATGATGGGGTGACATAGCATTGAAATGCATAGTGAAACAACATAAATGCTTACCTTATTGTGGAAGAGAAGCAGGGAGAAAATGAAGAGACAAGCATGTCACAGTCCCCTTTAAGGGAAGGCCATCTATCCCAAAACTATCTATTCCTTACTTCTAAAAGTTCTACTGATTCCCAAGAGTGCCAAAAATTGGCAGTTAGACCTTTTCATTTTGCCTCCAGAATTTTCAGTAGCCCTCCAGGGAGACTCAGGTCTGCTTTATTCATACCACAGGGTATAAAGCAGTTAGCACTGTCAAAAGATTAACTCACAACCCAGGCAGTGTAAAACTCCAATTGGTTTTTATTAGAAATGTTTGTAGAAGTGATTGTGTGTTCCAAGGAGATGAGCAGACAAGTCTAGCATTCTAGAAAAAAAAATGTTGAAGAAAGGAATCAATACAAAAACCAACATTAATTGGCACCAGCTTCTACAAGGTTACTTTTCTTACTGGATTAAATGCAGGAAGGGGGTGATTTTTATTATGCCAAGCGTGATAGATAAACAATAACTGAAATGACATAAAACTTTAGTCTAAGGGACTCCATTTGATTTGATTTATTAGGATCTAGTGAATGAGCCCAGTCTAAGTCAATGATTTGCTGTAAATGTTATTTAATACCAGTTTCTGCCAATGCCTTGTACCTGTGGTTAATACAGATAGAAATGTCTGGTATGTGCCCTTTCACATCGGATTGTCTGTATATCTAAATGTATTATAGACAGGGTGCACTTTCCTTCAAATTGATAGCGACATCTATTGTTTGGTGACTTAGATAAATATTTATGTAGCCTTTTTGTTTCTCTTTATGTGTTTTGCTATGGCAACAAAGGACAAGAGTTCCTTCAGGACCAAAGTTTTAATAACAGCTACATATATTTGAGACAAATAAACAGTATAATTTTCTAACTCAAGTCATGGAACTTTGTCTGCTTACTATGATTTAAAGAAATAAGAATAGTCTCAAACCAAATACATTAACACATAGAAAAGCTCTGCACAGTAAAGATGAAATCTATGTGGAAATATTATGACATTATTAAGTGGGTCTTGCTGACAGTCCTGAAAAAAAATTCAGTGACTAAAAAAATATTCATTTATGCCCTCAGGGTGTATATATACTTTCTATTTTTCAAGAGCTTAGCTGAAATTTGACTTCTTGTCCTGCGAGAGCTCACATCTAATGTAGGAATATGTTCTATGTACTCTTATTCACAGAGGTCCTGGAGACACTGACTTGGGGCCACCACCTCAGACTGAGGCCCTTGGTTAAGGAGTCAGTACCTGTTGTATTTGCCTGCCTTGCATCTCTTCCCCTTTAAGGACTCTGGCTTTTATTATAGGGTAATTACTTTCACCAGTGCAAGAGGTCTATAGGGGAATGCCAATCAGAATTCTTTTGTATAGTTTGAATAAAATATAAAGCAACCACTTAGTAAAGCCAACCTATATAAAAAGGGTATATTATACAATTCCACTTTTAAATGAATAAGGCAGTTTTGAATAGTAGTTTGTATTACTGTTTGTTCCAAGAAAAATCTGAGAGGCAGGGGACAAAGATAAGTAAGAGACAACCTGGGTGGTAGGGAACAAGGGCGAACCCTGCTTTATTTGTTTTGTCCTATGCAACCTGCCCTTTTGAATCAACATTTTTCTAAACTATATAAAGTATAAAAAAATTCATTTTGAAAAGATGCCAAAGTGAAAGTAGACAATGTAAAGATTGAAGAGAAGAATAATCTGAAGACTTTCTACATTTAGATTGAAATATGGAATTGATGACATTATATTTTTCTTCTTAAGACTAATTTTGTCTTTCCACAATAGCTACTGAATACATATGTGTATATATACATATATATGTACATATATATATATTATTCAGTATTATTATGATGATGAACATATGGCAAGAACTTATAATCATGTCAATATTTATAATTGATTACAAACCCCTGTCATCCTCTTCAGTCTTTTGTCTTAAGACTCTATCTCTAGATTTCTCGATCTTCTGAATTTGGTATCAGAGAAATCAAAGACCATTGGTGTACATGAGTAATAAAACTGGTAAATAAAAAAAACTAGATTTTAGGTTCAGGTACTTATGGAAGCTATATTTAACCAGGTAGGTCACCACAAAAAATAACAGGATGGCAGATACTCTATGTCTAAGCTATGTCACATATTTATTTCTGTATTACTTTAACAAATCTACATACCTCAGTTTCTTCTATCTAAAAAATGTAGAAAATTTTTTTTCAGTGATTGCTTATAGGAAATATATGTGTGAGATCTTAAGTAACCAAGACTTGTGTCGATGCACTAAGTTACTAATGGTTCTAAGCATGAATATCTTTGCAGGAGAAAAATAGCAATTTGTGAGAAGAAAAAAATTGAGTATGAATGAATGGGGAATAAATTATATTGGAATATGAATGATGCATCTTCTCTTTAACAAACAACTTTTACCACCAAAGAAGAAATACATCAAACATCTATTGTTTGTTCTTAAACAAACAAGCTGATAATTGCTTTGAAGGTATTTAAAGAATTAATGAGAATAATGATTTGTCAACTTGAAGCATCATGCCTTTATTTTATGCAAAACATTATGTATAAATGAACATTGGGCGTGCATTCAAAGGTTTAAGAAATTTTATGACGCTTATTTGATAGAAACAATTTTCCATAAAAGAATCTTAAAGCTTTTCTTTTGGTCCCATATTTGGGATGACATGGAGTGAGCATAAGAACCATCATTTTAAGATAAAGTAAGATTTATGTCTGTCAAAGGTCAGAAACAGCCAATGATCTCTCCCAGCCTTTTTCTACAGAGTCTAAATCACTAGTACCTGCAGTCAAGAGTCTGAGCTGCAGACTCATACTGAGGTTATGAGAGTAACTCATACTGAGCAGTATCAGCTTCCTGCATGTTGTAAGGAATCCTACACATTGTTCCCTGGAATGTGCTCAGTTGAGGCACTTGGGGCTAGAGCCTCAGGAATCAACACCTAAGAGAGATGCTTGCCTCTGCCTGGACTTGGGTTCAAAAATAGCTTCCTGGGTACTAATCACCCAGAAAAGTGAAGGGCAGCAGCATGCAGCCTCTGATTTGTTGCCACCAGCAGCAATAGTTAAACAAGCCTACATGCTGTCATAATGTGTATTTTTATCAATGACTCACAACACCGCAACAAACTCTACTGACTGTACCCTCATAGGATGAAAAACATCACATCAGCTGCTACGTGGTGTTTCCTCTCTGGACACAGTGATGGTTTCGTGTGAATTCAGTTAAGTGTCAGCAGTAACGTAGCAAAACGTGCGGATCTTCCTGAATGTGTCCTTCAGAAACCTGAAAGCAAAAACAAAAGCCCACAATCCCTGAGTGAATTCTGAGGCCTCTATATTCATTAATTTTAAGAAAATATTCTAAAGTAGCTGTTTGCCATTTTTATGTTCCAAATGAAGAAAGTAAGCTAAGGAGCTACTGAGCCAGCCCCTGCAGTAAAGTTCTTGTCCTGTGTGCATGAGGACATCAATCTTCACAAGCCTTATTTTAAAAAGCCAGGAATGGTGGCACACTCTTCTAACAGTGTCACTGGCTACCTGCTGACCCACCAAGGCAAATAAAGGAATGTGGACAGTAAAGATACCATTGATTTCCCTCTGGTTGGAGCAGGCACACACACACACACACAAACATGAATGAATGAATGAGGCACAGATATATAGCATGATCATATAACTAGCAAAGTAAGAACAACAATTATATTTTGAGAAGTGCCATTATTTATTTCCCTATCATATAAACAATTTAAGTGCTATAAATCATAAAATTCTTATTATCACTATAAGATGCCAGGATAGACTTTCTAATCATTTTGAAGACAAAATAGGTATTTTTTTTTTCTTCTTTAAGTTCCCATGTGAAGTTAGGACATTCAGGTTGTTTTGCTCTGACAATGCTAGTACAGAGCTTTCTACTGTTTGGCTTTTATCAAATTCAAGAAGAAATAAATACAAACATAGCATAGCATTATTCCTTATTCTTATTATCATACTCTCTGTGTATTTTCAATATAGAAATGTCATTAAGTAAAAATAATGAACACAGATGACAATATTAGTGTTATAATGACTGCTTGGGGAAACCCAAGACTTTTGGAAACACTAATCCCAATAAACATTTCTTAATCAGAAATCCTCAGAAAATCTCTTGCAATGAAGTCATTACTGTTCCTCAAAAGAAAAAAAATTGCATGCTTTCAAATTTATTTTTAAATTATGGATTTGTTTTTGTGGCTGATGCTATTTTAATTGCTACTGCAGAATATTTGTAGAGAACAAATGTCAAATACATCGGCCAATCACATCGATCAACTTGCCTTTCAGATTCTTTTTTGACTTAAAGTCATTTACTAGAGTTATTCATTAAAATTCCAAAGAAGGCAAAGAGTAATTAGATATGCTATTTGTTAGAAATCAACTCTCAGAAAAATCTATCATTTCCTGTAGGAAGAACAGAGCCAATTTAGATGAATTCTGCATTCCATTGACTTAAAAACTAATATAGGGAAGATTTAAATATCTTTTTCCTCTTCTTGCCTCACGTACTAAAGTTAATAGTTTCTATAGTCAGCTAAACGTCCTTGAAAAGCTCCTTCAAATAACTGAAATGATAAATACTGTTAATAATCTTTTAATTTCTATGAAGCTCTTTAGTATTATTGTCATTGTCTGTCAACCACTGTTTGAAAATATTTATGGAAGACTTATCTGACAGTAGAAGTGATTAGGATACATGCCAAGAAATAAACTCATAATTAAAAGTCTTAGTCATAGAGCTAAAGATATGGTTCAGTCCCTAAAGTTCTTGCACGAAGACTTAAGTTTCATCCTTTGAATCCCCATAGAAGCTAGGCACTGTGCATCTCTAATCTAGGTAATGAGGACAGAGTGACAGGAGGATCCATGGGGATCACTGGTCAGACTGTCTAGCCACCTCATGCACTCTTGGTAAAATGAAGTACTTTGCTTCAGAAAATCAGATGGGAAATCATCAGGGTAAACACTCCAGTTTGCCCTATACACACACACACACACACACACACACACACATGCATTCACATGCACACACACAGACATGCTATGTTATTTTAAAAAAAACAATTAACAGTAGAAAGATGTCCTGCTAATATTCCTCTTCTCAGTGAAACAAGTTATGACACTTTACAGTCAACACATAACTGTACATTGATGACACTGGCTAATAAGCTTTCTTTTGTTTGCCTATTTGTAAAATAATTGTAAATTTTCATTGTTTTGATAACTCGACAAGTATACAATAACATTCTTTGTACATGTCATACATTGCTTTCGGCAAAGGTCAATCTTATATTTACCATTTGTTACAGCATATGTAAATTCTCTTATGATGGCCCTGGGGAATAAGTTATCAAAAGAAGTTGATAAATAATTCTGCAATCTTATTCTATTAGTTCAGTTGGACCTTACTCTATTACAGTTGTCCTGGACATGACTGTTTCCTCTCAGCTGCTATCCAATAGTATGGAAAAGACCAAGAGAAAGTATGGTACCTAAGTGTGGCTTGATCTCAGCCAACCTTCTGTGAAAATTGATTATTGATTACTATGTCTGGCTACTGTAGAACCAATGTTTTATATTATGATTCTAAATTTTATATGTTCATGTTGAATCCATGTTGTGCTGTCTAAAAGACCCTCAAAACAGCAGGTGAGAATGAAGAAGAATGTACACAGACAGAGAAAGAAAGAGAGAGAGAGAGAGAAAGGAAAGAAAAAGAAAAGATAAAAGACTGTGTCTCTTTCAATTTTTATGAAACTTATTTAAAATATTTTTGAAAATAAAAAAGAATTGCAAAGTTTTTAAGGTTCCAGAATTAGTGGGATTACATAAAAGATATGCTCTGGGTGGCTTTAGGAGTCTCAAGAATCCTTACGTAGTTTCATAAAATATGAATTTGATTTTTTTCATATGAATAACTTTTATGTGTACAGAAATAGTGAGTTAAGGTTAACTAAAGTTGCAAGAGCAAACAAGAACATACCAGAAATAAAACTCAAGTGTGAGGAGTAGATGACATGCTTATTCATTGATATCTTTGATGCCAACCTTGGGCAAGAAACTTATGAAAAGAAGGAAACTCCTTTAAATTATGCAGGAAATATACAGTTCATTTTTCTTCAGTCCAGGAACACTCATGGCCATATATGTTGTAAGAAATTATGTGCATCCCAGGGGATTGAAGAAATCCAATGATAGTTTTTACTTCCAGTTAACTTATTAAAAGTGAAGTGGAAGTATATCAAACTTCTTGATGAATATACTTAAGTCACAGAAAATTCTCCATCTATAATATCTGAATATATACCTATTACATTTATGATAAAAGTTATTGTTAATCTCTTATATAAACTAAAAAGAAGAATTACAGAGAAATATATGATATGGTATAAATCCAAATGCACTGAAATGTCACAGAAACAATCCTATCAATGGAAGTGATATATATAGAGAGAGGGAAGTGAGGGAGGGGGGAGTCAAACAGCTTTCCAGCAGGAGATGGAGAAATGAGACTGTCTTAGTTAGGGTTTTACTGCTGTGAACAGACACCACGATCAAGGCAAGTCTTATAAGGAACAACATTTAATTGGGGCTGGCTTACAGGTTCATAGGTTCAGTCCAGTATCATCAAGGCGGGAACATGGTATGATGCAGGCAGAGTTGAGAGTTCTACATCTTAATCTGAAGGCTGCTAGTGGAAGACTGACTTCCAGGCAGTTAGGATGAGGGTCTCATTGCCCACACTGACAGTAACACACCCACTCCAACAGGGCCACACCTTCTAATAGCGCCACTCCCTAGGCCAAGCTTATACAAAGCATAACAGAGGCCTTGGATAGATTAAGTACTTAAATGGTGGACAACTGATTAATTATTCTTCCCATCCAAGAAAAACACTCTATGGACTATTTTTCAGAAGGGAACTGTTTGGTGGCACTTTTAAACTTCCTACCAAAAGGCAAGAACCAAGTCGTTCCCTTTCGTTTTATAGATTATTAAACTCTGTGTTTAAATTTGCTCTTTACTGCTACAATAAAGCAGCAAATGTATCTTGAGCATAAAAGGGTTTATTTCCCTGGTTATGGTTAATCCTGGGGTAAAGTCAGATTTGGAACTCAAGACAATAACCTGGAGGCAGGCGCTGAAGCATAAACTGTAGAGAAAAAAAAATGTGCTTATTGGTTTGCTTCCCATGGCTTTCTCAGCCTGCTTTCTTACATAACACAGGACTACCTACAAAGGAAAAACCACCCCACAGTGAAATCAGCCTTCTCTCATCAATCATTAATCCAGAAATTGACCCCACAGACTTCCCTAAAGGTCAATATGATGGAGCTATTTTCTCAATCGAAACTCCTTATTTCAAAAACACTGTAACTTATGTCAAGTTAAGAAAGGCCAATAAACCTATGCACGATAGCCCAAACCAGCCAATTCAGAGGGACAGGGAACATTTATTCTACTCACAAATACATGAAAGTCTTGGCTCTTCCAGACAAATGTGGATTCCAGCTCTGGATCCTTCTTGATGGAGAATGTGTGTGTGTGTGTGTGTGTGTGTGTGTGTGTGTGTGTGTGTCTTTCTGCCCACCTCCCTCTTTCTAAATCCATGTATGTCTGCATTCCTACTCTTGGCAAAACTTAGAGAACTATAATATCTTACTTGTCCTGACTTTTTAATTCTTTAAATTGATGGAGAAAATGTGACTGCTCCTAAAACCCTAGATGATGCTCCATGACTGCATTAATATAAAAAATAATGTTTTAAAAATAATGGCATGTGAAAGAACAAGGGAGCAGACTCAGCACTACACTTAGCTCTTTAAACTTGGTACTAATTGTTTTAGTCTTTTTTTGTGAATATTTTATTTATTTACATTTCAGATGCCACCTTCTTTCCCCATTTTCTCTTCCAAGAAACCCACATCCCACCGCCCCTCCTTCTTTTTGCTTTTATACCATTTTAATTACATGCAAGTATTAAGGTCAGTTCTAGGTTGAGGAACTAGCAATACAATAGATGCAAATAGTCAAGGAACAAGCAAGACAATAAACACAAATAGTCAAAGAACAAGCAAGGCAATAAACAAAATTCTGTGAACACTCCTGTGATCACTGTTTCTAAGGGCTTATCAGGATGACCAAAATATCTGAGCCTAATTCCCTGTCCTAACCCAAAGTGATTTTCATGTCTAAAGTCTGCTTCCTTGTTCTACTCTAAAATTTTTTCAAGTTTAAAGGATAGCATATATATAGCTTGATCATGCTACCCCTTATTGTCCTGGGAATACTTTTATTCCTGCCCATTGTCTTAAAGCTTGTCTTTAACAACATCAACATGTTATCAGCCATGCCAAGATGACTTGAAACTGAAAATGGAGCCCAGACAGTTATTAAATTAACAGGCTGGCAAGCCAAGGACAGGTAAGATTCTGCACAGAGCCTTACCAACCAAGAAAGAAGTGCATTGCTTTGGATAATGCATATTCCTCGATGGGTAAGGAAGGCATTCTTGTCAGAATGACCTAAGACAAGCTCAGTCTTGTTTATGAAATAAAAAACAGGGAAAGGCAGAGAGCTTTGGGGGCTTCTTGGCAAGAATATGACATTGGCCAAGGACAAGGAAGTAGGCTTCAGGCAGGAATCTGACATTAAGCTAGAACAAAGAAGTAATTTCAGGCAGGAATGTAAATTTTAGGCTAGAACAAGGAAATAGGCTTCAGACCGGTTGTGGTTTTTAAATTATTTTTCTGTGTGTTTTTTAATGTGTGTGTAGTGTATCTCCACATTAATGTGCATGTATGCATGTAGTGCACTAACAGGCATAAGACCACAGCTGATGCCTAGTCTTCTTCACTTTATTTACTGAGAGCAGCTCACTCAGTAAAACCCAGAGCTATCAATAAGGCTGTTGTCGCTTGCTAGCTTGCTTTGGAGATACCTGGTCTCAGCCTTCCAAGTGTGAAATTATAGGTATTGGTTTGCAGGGATCTAGACTCTCCTGTCCTCATGTTTTCAAGAACATTAACTGCAGAGATGTCTCCCCCTTCTCTATTTTATTCTCAGTCTAAGAGAGGCAACACAGAAACTGTAGGTATCAGCTTTCTTTTCTTAACAGTTATTGGGCAGTTCATAGACTTTGCTTTGACATTCTGTAAATCATGATTCTTTCTCCTGAATCATCTCTCCATTACATAATGTTGTAGATTTTAGAAAGTCATAAGTATATACTCTCTACATAGCTCAAAAACACATGATCAACAATTCATTATGGCACATGTTTATACTAGATTTTTGGAAGATTGTGACTATAGGAACATATTCAAGCCTAAAACCTAGTATAATAGTTGCCATATAGTATACATAAATATGTTTTCTCCGGGAGTAAAAGAATTGTTTTAAATATAGACTCCATTAGCTTGTGTTACAACGCTACTTCTATCTCTGGTGATGGGGGATAGTCCATGTTTTGATTACCAAGTTAAAAGAAGAACCTGGAAAATGGTTCCATCATTAAATGAATTCATAAATGTCAGGAAAAGAAAAGGAAAAGATTTTACTAATGAGAGTTGCCATCAGAAATTCCAAGTGATTATCTTTATGTGACCCACAAGCCCTTTCTTTGCTAGCTCTGAAAAGTGTGGGTTCCAAACTTTGGTTGATTTCCACTTAGCAGACCTGAAAGTTGCTTTTATCAGTGAAAAGATAGCATGATCTTCAGGTGACCTCCTTCCAGAGACTTGGTACATCTACCTCTGTTTTATAGCCGAATCTGCCCAGCTGCCGCTGGATGTGGACAATGTATCTTCTGCTACAGCCTGTCTGAACTCACAGGGGATAGTGCCATCTCCTCAGGGACTTCCAAACTGGAAACCTTGAGAGGGCTTTTTTCAATAAGGCAAGCCCTTCTGACCACTGCCATTCACAAATCTATTTCCTCGAAGTGGAAGACACTGCAGACTTTATTATTTCTATTTAATTATCCTCCATTGGGAAATAATGGTTGTAGATTATTTCTCTTTTAATGGCCAATTTCAGGCAATTTTGTAGCAGAGGACATTGGACCAGTTTCCCCACAAAGCCCAATTTTGCTGCCTCATGGCAAACTCTTAAGTTTCCTAATATTAATTTAGACACTTGCAGCAGCTCCTCATCTAAATAATTAGTCTCTATATGAAATAAGTAATAAACAAAGTTTAAAATAAATAATGAATGAACCTCCCAAGTCAATAACATTGATCTCATACTCTCCTAGAATCAAATTGAGAAACAGTGATTTTGTTTGATTGGAATTAAAGTATACAGCTCAAAAATGTGATTGACATTTTATATTTTTTTGTTTGGCAGATCATCAGGACTGCATAGCCTGATAAGAGATATTTGGAAAGATAAAGCTATAGGGAAACCTGAAAAACCAATTGCTTAGTCTGTGCTTTATTGCTGTGAAGAGACATCATGACTATGGCAAGACTTATAAAGAAAAACATTTAATAAGAGCCATCTTACAGTTCAGATGTTTAGTTCATTATCATCATGGCAGAAAGCATGGTGGCACACAGACAGACATGGTGCTGGAGAGGTAGCTCAGAGATCTTGATCAGCAGAAAGAGGGTGAATCACTGGGCATGGCTTTAACATCTAAGACCTCAAAACACAGTGACAGACTTCCTTCAAGGAAGCTACACCTATCCCAGCAATGTCACAACGTCTAATAGATGCATTTGCTACTGATCCAGGGGACCATTTTCATTCAAACCACCATACCAATATTGATCATTTAAAGATGTTGTAACCAAATGTATCTGTTTTCATACTTCTTCTCAAATTGTAACTAGCTTTCACTTACTTCTTGTTTTATCCACTGGAGCCCTAGACCCCTTGGGAATACCCAACCACATACCTCCCGTAAACACTGATGGTCTCAGGTGTCTATGACTTTTCTAACATTCAATTTCCTCTTTTTGCATAGATTGCTTTATGTAGAAATAAAGCAACATACTTTTCATTCCTTCTTTTTTGACTGTATTTTGAAATTATGTTTCTTGATCTGTGACACTATCTTTAAAATGCTTGCAATTCCTGTAACCTGCACTTGTCCCGAAGACCTGGCCCTCTCCCCTCAGAATGAACACACTGCCTTTTTCCCATTCGTTTGCTCTCATTCCCTTTTGTAGTTCACAGGATTCATGCATTTCATGTCCATCAGGACCCTGACCACAATATGTCCTTCTTTTAAACTCCTAGAGCTTCTGTTGTTTGTAGTAATAAATAGTTCTTATTATTTATTACCTCAAATTATTCATGAACACATCTTATCTTCCCCCACTAAATTGAAACATCTCTGAGGGAAGGAAATTTGCCAAATAAATTATCCTTCCTTGTACAGCACAGGGCACTGTGACTTTTGAGAGTCTGGAAACAGCACAGGAAACACAAACTTCTGAGGGTTAGGGGGCAACACAGGGTCCAGTGACTGCTGAGACTGAGGAGGTAACAGCTGTTTTAGAAATCCTGGCTGTTTGGTATGTCCTATTGGTTTTATATTCTGGTTATAAGCCCTTGTGGCTTGGCTTTGTCCCTCTAAAACATTGTGCTGGAAATGTAAATCCCCAGAACAAGTGATGGGAAGTAAGACATGATGAGACATGCTGAGATTATCCTAGGAGTAGGTTTCTTACTGTCTCCTGGTTTCTAGTACTGTGCTATATGGGATTGGAACCCTGTTCTTATGTTGAAATCCTGGTTGGAAAGCTGACATTCTAGATAGACAGTAGCACATTCTAGATAGACAGCAGCCTATGCTGAAGCTTTGTAAGGTGCAGAGGTATGCTATGTCAACAGTGATACTGACTAGAGAGGAGGCAATCTCTACAGTGACCCCAGCAAAATTCCTGGCAGGAATTCACTTGTTCCACAACTGTTTTGTTTGTTTGTTTTGTTTTTGATTGTGTTGTTTTGTTTTTATTTGAAAATTAAGTGTGTTCATTACTTATTGGGGAATCTGGAGATAAATGCTGGCCTCTAAAGAAGAGATACCAAAAAGCTTGTACCCGCCACCAATCAGAAGGCAAGAGTTAAAGAGGAAGAATTGTGCTACATGGAGATCAGATGAGAACACTGAAGCCAACAAAACTGGATCATTTTCTCTTTGTTCTCTACAAGGAGGTCTCGGCTAAATTGTAACCATACCATGCTATAGACTGTTTGCAATGACCTGTCTCTATTAATGGCAGAGATTTCAGGCATATCTCTTTACTTTCACCAATAATCCAGGTCTTAAAAATTCATTCTCTGAATGTGCGAAAAGGTTTATCTTCAAACATGTCCATATTTGACTAGCTACCTACCAACTCTAATCTCAATCCTTTGGCTTTTGTCTTAGTTAGGGCTTCCATTGTATTGAAGAGACAACTTGACTGAGGCAACTCTTATAAATGACATTTAATTGGAACTACCTTATAAATTTAGAGGTTCAGTCCATGATCATCAAGGTGAGAAGCATGGCAGTGTCCAAGCAGGCATGGCTCTGGAGAAGGAATTGAGAATTCTACATCTGGAACCAGAAGAAGATTGGCTTCCAAGTAGGTAGAAGAAAGGTCTAAAAGCTTACCTTCACAGTGACACACTTCCTCCAACAAGACCACAGCTATTCCAACAAGACCATACCTCTTAATAGTGCCACTCCCTGGGCCAAGCATATTCAAATGACCGAAGCTTTCTATAAATTGCAAAATGGCTATACATAATGGGGAAGTTATTAGAAATGTTTACTTCCCAAGTATGCAAAAACTATAAATAAATCTATTTTACTTTATAGGTCTGTTTGTATTTATTGCATTAAAGTACAGAAAAGTAAATGATAAGTTTTATGAATCTTAATTTAAGAAGGTCTTTGACAGATGTGAGTCCATGATTTTGGACTTCTACCCTTAACAATGTATTTTATTTATTTGAAATTACCTAGTCTGTAGTATATTGATCTAGGCATCAACCCCAGAGCTAAGGCATGGGCTTCTCCTTATGTATTTAGATATCAGGGTTTGGTGGGTACAACAAGAGGTATTCTAGTATTTGTGCACAATAGAGGTACGTTTTTAGAGGTATATGAATAGTAATCAGCAAATGGAAAGAAGATTCATTAAGACAGGGTGTATTTACAAGGAGTAAGTACACCTACAGCAGAGAAATGGCTTAGCAGACCTGTGGCTATGCCACATTGTACAAAACACAGGAGCTTTTATGATACACGCCTTTGGGTTTAAAAGGTCACTTGTATAGCATAGATTTTTTTCCTTCATGTTCTGTATGTTACACATGGTTCTGTTACATGTATTGCATAGCTCATCAGCACTGTAAATTTCCACCAGGTGTCGTGTGGCTAGTATTACAGTAAGCCATGTGACACCATTGGATCCTCTGGAATGTTTCTGCAGTTAGACAAATAGATTTAACTAGTTCTAGTTGGCCTGTATCAGATGATTCCAATGTTCATCCTTGTCAACAATTTCCTTTATGATAATGGGGCAGCCATTGTCACTGTTCTCTGTGATCTCATTCTCTGGGCTTAGAGTTCAAGAAGGAATAGACCTGCCTTGGGTAAAAGGAGAAGAGAGTACACTTCAGGCCCATCTCCTCTTCTGTATTTTTGGCATGCTCAAGCTCAAGTGTTTTGTTTGAATGCCATTACAGTACAATCTACCCACACTCAAGACTTTTCAGGGTTATGTGCTTTGAGTTTTCATGGTCCTGGATTAACAGGGTCATCTTTCTCTTCATTTTTTGAAAAGTATATTACATTTGCTAAGAGAGTGGGCTTTGAAATTAAACTGCTGAAGCCTGAGATAATGATAGATTTTTGAATTTGACAAATGATTTTAGCACAGTTGTGTAATTACCATTAATATGTAGCTAATAGTGGCCTTGGCTTCATAAGCCTGCTAGAATTCTAAATAAGAAAATGAATAATAGGCTCAGCCTATGGAGTGGCTACCACTAGGAGCTTAGTAAGTCTCTAATGACTAGTAATAAAAGCTTAGTATATGGACAATGATATGCATCTGTGGATAAATGTACTTTTTTTCAAAGCTTAATGCCCCAAGTCTATCTCCAGATACTACATGATGGCAGGAGACAACAGACTCCTAATATCTGATTATAGCCAGTGTGTACTTACACTTCTGAGTAAACACACAAATAGAATAATGTTTAAAGCACTAGATGTAGACACTAGAGAATACCATCATATAGATAGACTGACTTCTTTGTTTTTCAGGGCTCCTGACTGGGAGTAGCTAGATATCAATGCTAATATCTATAAACACTGAAGAGAAGATTCATTCCTCATCTTGTACCTTTTGCATGGTAGTTGACTCTCCTGGACGAGTCTCTGTCTCTGTTTAACTCTCTTTCTTTGTGTGTCTGTGAATCTCTTCACATCTGTTGTCTTTGAGTATTGGCATACAAATGTAATTATTATGTTAAAATGTCAGTACTTCAGGCCCACCATGATCTAATTGAATTGATTTGAAATTGATTGTCTACAAAGATTCTATTCCCAATTAAGGTCATGTTCACAGGTGCCAAAGGTTAATATTTTAAGAAACTTTGGCTAGAGATCTAATTCAAGTTGTAGCAGTATTATGACAAGGATATTTAAGAATAATTGTATTAGTCATAAGGACTAAAACCAGAAATTAATGTATTGATTTATTGATAATATGATATGTTTCAGAAAAGAATAAAAATAAGACAATTAATTTTGAAATGAGCATTAAATTAAAGGAACAACTAGAATTATCATTATTAATTCTATATTAAAGGATAGGTTACTCATAGATGACCGCAAAATAATAAGGGGAAAGAAGTTAATTGTTCACATATTCACATATTTCAACTTAATTAGTAACTAAGAAATGAGTAATCAGGATTCAAAATCAGTAAAAAAATAAGTTCCTGTATATGTTATACATATAATATATATTTATATAGTGTTGATTTTATGTTTATTTATTAATATATTGCTAGTTTATTAATATCTTTATATATATGCATATATATATATACATATATATATATATATATATATATATATATATATATTACCCAGATAAACTTTCCTAGAACAAGGAGTAACTGTAGCTTATTCTTTGTTCCAAGTCTGACACAGAAAATGTTATGGTAAGACTAGAAAATTTTGTTCCATAAAGAAACTTTCAAACGTCACTACCTGTCCTGACTTCACTTCTGTGGCTGAAATCAAATACTCTGAGAAAAGCAACTGTAAAGGGGACCTTCATTTGGCTCATATTTCCATTGACCTAAGCTAATTCAGGAACTGAAAGCAGCTAATCACAGCCATAGTAAAGAGCAGATAAAGAAATGTATGGATGGTTACTACTACACAGGTCATCTTCTACATTCATATGTAGTCCATTACCTAACCCCAGGGAAGGGTGGCACCCACAGTAATGCACTAAGTCCCCACAACATGCCCACAGACCAACTTTACTTGCACAATTCCTCCATGAGACTCTCTTCCCCGGTGGTTTCAGGTTGGGTCAAGTTGATGGTTAAAACTCACCATTACACTTATGCAATAACCAAAGGACGTGTGAGGATTCAAACAGCCAAAGTTGGGGCAATGAGCAATCCATTGTTAGCATCTCAAATGGTTTTCAAAAAATAGTTTTAAATAAATGCATTAATTTAATAACAGGTCAAAATAGGATGATAAAAACAAGAACCATTCATCATTCAGAACATTAATGATAGCAGAGAGTCAGGCTTCACCCTAACTTTCCTATGCTAACCATATCCTCCTAGTCAGACAGCAATGAAAACAGCTTCCTATAAATATTTTGAGCTAACAAATGAAAAGGAACTCAGTTTGGAGTGTAGCTCAGGCAACAGAGTGCACCTGCTCTGCGGAATATCTTGCATTTTATTACAGTGCTGTATAAACTAGGCATGGTGCCACGTGTCTGATATCTTAATACTTGAAAGGAAGAGGCAGAGTCATCAAATATTGAGATCTTCCTCTTTAGCTACATATTGAGCTTGAGAATAGCTTGGTCTATAAGAGACCCTTTATCAAACAACAAAGCAAGACCAAGTAACCAAAAATAAGTAAAAAGGGACAAGAAAAGAGAGGAAGAGAAAAGGAAGAGAAAAGATGAAGAAGGTGAGGAAAATAAGGGGATATCTACAGAGGGAATATTAGATTTTGGCATAACCTTTCAAGTTCAAGACATTTCATTATAAGCTGTCTGTTGAGAAAACACAGTTCTGACTCTAGTCTTAACAAAAACTCAAGTCTTAGCCCATTTCTAGATATCGCTGCCATTGGCAGGACATAATACCAGCAAAGAACACACTGAAGGTATCAGTGTGTCTAATAAGAATAACCCAGAAAGTCAAAGCCATAGTCCTTTAACAGATAAATATAAATGCTTAGCTCTGGGCACACTAATACAAGGGGTTGTCATTATAAAGATAGGAAAGGCTGCATTTGTCATCTCAAAGATTGCAGAAGTATGTGGGTTAACTGGTAAAGTTCTTTTTTTATTTGAGTAAGAGACAAAAAGTCTTCACCTGACTGGAATTCTTACATCATCTATTTAATTTTGATATTCCTGTGTTGGCATTTCCCTTTGCATTAAGAGAACATACATCCTGAAAATCATTTATTTTTCTTCTTGCAGCCACATTACAACCTAGTATCACAGCCAATGAAATCTTCTATGACTTCCCTTAGCTTAAGTAAACTATAGCTACTTACTGTTATATGTAAGCCATCTCTCTTTACTGAAGATATTGTTTTGGCTCTGGTGGGTGTTGTCACATGCATCATATGCATTCTAAAATTAATTTAAGTCTAATTTGTTCTGTGTAATTGAATTATTGGAAATTGGATTTTTGGCCTTTGTTTTGCTATACTTATTAACTGGTTGCTATTGGTAGAGATGAAAGCTATTGAATATGATTTGTTTTGCAATCAGTTATTTCATTAAACAATCACAGATCCTGAATTTAATACATTATACATTTAAAGTGCGTTATTAATTTGACAAGTATTTGTCATGAAAAACAAAGCTAAAAATGAAAAGAGCAAAAGGAATCTATCTTAACACATGAAAATGGCATCTTTTAAGTGAGTCTAAGGTTTAGAATCTTTGTGAATGTATCCAAATTTCTAAATATTCATAGGTGAAAATGTGGCCCTGGGGAAATGACAGTGTGTGTGTATGTGTGTGTGTGTGTGTGTGTGTGTGTATGTGTGTGTGTGTGTGTGTGTGTGTCTGTGTATGTGTCTCTGTGTGCTGTCCATTGTTCAAGGTCTACAAAATGGTAAATTTGAAGGATAATAATTATCTGTTCTAATTTTTTACTCTCCTTTCTTTTGCTCAGTATATTACTTGAATACTCAAATAGAATTAATTGACATCAGGTGGCCAAGTTTGTTTCTGAATTGAGTGGAATTATTTCTCAGAATGCCCTCTTATAACAGTTGATCTTATTTCTTATACTGCACCTATGAGAACACACATGTATCAGATACTAATATACTACACACTTGTGTATGGACATATATTTATAGCATGTATTTACATGTGTGTATGTGCACATATTCATACATCTTGTGCAAATCGTCAGATTTCTTGTATCAATGCTCATTTGGTTTTACCATTTTTATTACATTGATCCTATTAGCCATATTAATTATTAATTTGATATATTTGTGCATTAAGTCTTTATTGCATTTCTTTTTTATACTATAACCATTATTCATTTACATTAAATCTCTCTATGTCTCTCTGTCTCTCTCTCTGTGTGTGTGTGTATAGTGTTGGTTGGCCAGTGGTTGGCCAGTGGGTGTATAAGTGAGAAAATACCTGTACCACTCTGGATTCAGAATACTGCAATTATGAATATACAACTGAAAATGGGAGAAAATGTGTATACGTGTGTATGTGTGTGTACACATGTCTGTATATCTGAGAGTATTTATATAAATAATATAGATATGTGCATATATGTATAAATACACATTTCATTTTAAGAAACTATATCACTATTACATTTCAAGAAAAAGCCAAGTCAATGCTTCTATTCACAACGGAGGTAACAGATGGGAAGGGTTTACATGACCCTGCTTATACTACCTTAGCCTATCATAAGTGGACAAGAATCAATTTATCAAAAGATAAATAGTTTTTTTAAATGCCTATGAAGGAGCACAGCCTTCTGAAAACATTTAACAAAGAAATTCACCCTTGCATTCTCTGAAATAAGAGTTATTTAAAGAGGGTCAAAACAATCAGAGGAAGAAAATAAAGGTCTTCAAGCCAGGATGAGTGTCATACACACGGCTCTGTTAGGAACTCTGTACACTGGACAAAATACTTTATCTCTTTTCAATGAGCATGAGAATATTAAGTGGAGATTTTTAATTTTAAATGCAGAGTGAAGGAGAGTGTTCATGTGAGGGATTGACCTTTGTTTAGAGTAATTTCTGGACACACAACATCTTCTAAGTCAAGCTTAGACAGGCAGCATGAAGTTGATAA
Source organism: Arvicanthis niloticus (assembly GCF_011762505.2). Classification (NCBI taxonomy): domain Eukaryota; kingdom Metazoa; phylum Chordata; class Mammalia; order Rodentia; family Muridae; genus Arvicanthis; species Arvicanthis niloticus. Next base: position 126,513,506 of record NC_047661.1, on the reverse strand, counting down.
AGTCTTACTGGTGTTTGTGTGACTGAAACCAATATTCATGAAGTGGAGATGCTGAAGATAAATGTGGTGAATGTGGACAATATTCCATATTTTAGGATGAAATAAAACTGATGATGAAAAAGAACAAGGTGCTAATAAGGGGAAACAGATGTATATTCAGGCAATTGGATGCATAGCCATGTTGTCTCTCTCTCTCTCTCTCTCTCTCTCTCTCTCTCTCTCTCTCTCTCTCTCTCTCTGTGTGTGTGTGTGTGTGTGTTTGTGTGTGTGTGTCCATGTATTTTCACATGGATATAGAGGCCCAAGATAGAACCAGAGTATTTTCCTGATTGTTATTCACCTTCAGCATCTCAGTGTCTCAATAAAGCTGAAGCTCACTGATGTGGATTTATGTGGCTAAACTCTCCAGCCAAATAGCTTCAGGATTCTACCTGTGTCTACCCCTACCCAAGACTAGGAGTAGAGGAGTGCTCTGCCATACACAACAGCTTTCATTGTTTGCTTGTGATGTGGACAAAGGCACCACTGTTTGCTAAGTGGGTGCTTTACTGACTGAGCCATCACTACAGCCCAATAGTATTTTTGTCCTAAGGAATAAAAAAAAGGATAGCTTATATTGGGCATGCTACTTAGTATTTCTTTATATACAGTTTAATTTGTATTTGAGCCAAGAAAGGGGAAAAGTTAATGACATAGACAGACATAGGACAAAACCTTGAGAATTCAGTTTATGTATGTAATGAGAGATCAAAATAAAATTCAAGAGACAGTATTATCATCCACATATGGAAGGAATGTGACTAGGGTCCTGTAGGTGCTGGAGAGCACTGATATCTCAGAATGGAAGGCACTGTGTCAATGGAAAGCCACTATGAATGAGAGATGGCAAAGCTCCATTGAATATATTAACATGGCAGTTCTCAGAGACCTAAAGTCATTTTGATGACTTTCTAAGTGCAATCCAGGTAAGAGGATATGAACTTGAAAATGGGAGGGGAATTATTAAACACAGTAAATAGCAAGAACTTTTAAAATATTACCTATTAAGAAAATGGAGAAATGAATGATACCTGATTTATATATCCCCCTAGACCTTTCAAGTCATGCCAAAATACATTCAAATTATATAGACTTTATAAAAAGCAGGCTCTATATTATGTATGTTTTAATGATGTAAATCTAACTATATGTAATTAAATAATATTGTATGTAAACAGGTTATATATACTTTTGTTATACATCACAGAAACATAAACAAACAATAAGTACTGATATGAGTTCATTAAGTTCTGTGTTCTTCAATGACAAAAGATAGAATCATAGTAAATGTTCCACCCTTTGTAGAGCAGGTGTGAAACATCTCTAATTAGAAATGAGTCCACAACCATCATATATAAGTTCACTAAGAACACTTCCAGATAACTCAGTTAGCAAAATCTGAATTATTGTGAACCTGTCCTTCTTACTGCTATTTGAAAAAAAAATTAAAAAGTATACATTTGCAAAACCTTTACTATAAATAAAATGTACAGTAACTAGTGCAGGGGAAATTTCCATGGGCTTGGGGGTAAATAACTAAATGTGTATTCATATAATCTGTAACATGGTTTAAAACATTCATAAATATACATTCCCCAATAAACATGAACTGTGCAAGTAAACAAAATGATTCTTTTAAAAACTTATAAATATGTATAAGCACATAAAATGTACAAACATGTGTAATATACAAAAGTGCTTAAATAATCTACAGTATTTACTGGAGAGCTCAGAAGAGAACCACAGAGGAGAACTGCCCGAATACTCCCATACAACACTGTGACAGTTTATAGGGCCACTGCTGTACAAATCAAATATTACCAGGATCAGTTAAGAATACAAAATGATCCTAAGAAGTTGTTAAGAAGGCAGCACGGGGAATTAACAGGTTTTCTGGTTCACATGCGAACAGTAGCAACACCTTCAGACCAACTTCTAAGTGTTAGGCAACTAAATGAAGCAATTCCTGGAGTCTAGCCCTCATTTTCCTCAGTTTTGTAAGTGACCAGTTCTTAGAAAGGGAAGAAGGCTTTAGGTCTCACCTCAGGTAAGAATTACTCTCTATCTTAAGATTTTGGTACTATCATCAGCTGCCAACGTGACATAGGCCCAGTGGCTTTTGGATCCTTCACCTCAAAAACTCAAACCATGAAAGTCCATGAGACAAGGACAAAGAGTGAGTTTAGAAAAACTTTAGGGTAGGATTAGAGATAGGGACTTTAGGTGAAGAAGAAAGACATCCCGTGGGGCAGGAGTCGGACCAAGGAAATGGGGTGAGACCCAACACTTTATCTAGTAACTTCTGAGTAGACATAAGACAGAACCTGGAATGAGGTCTGTGGAGATGAGCTGGACACACAGGAGGTGTCCAGATGCCTCTCAGATTGGATCACATCCTCAGCAGTGTTTCCTGGCAGGGGTACTTAGTCAGGTAGTAAAAGAGGGGAAAATGGCAAGAACTTACATTAGGAGTCAGGGCTTTCTTCTAGGCCTGTAGTTAAGACCAAGTCAAGGGCATTTCCATCCAGCTTCTGGCCAAGGAACAATATTAAAACACCTCCCATTTGGGGTCCTTGTACTAGAACTGCCAAACTAGTTTCTATCTTTTTTTCTGAGAATAGACATAATAATTCTGTTGAGACACATGGTTCCCTGTCATGCTCAGAAATATAAATACAGCAGTAAGAGTAGTAGTAACTATACACAAATTTTCTGATTCAAAGCCAAATGCACTTCCACATTTAAGGAAATATCTATGTTAAAAACACAATTTTAAATGTTAATTAGACACTAGTTTCAGGGGGCAACAGAAATGGATATGTCTGAAAAGGGGGCTTTTCAAGGAGAGACTAGTAATTTTGGTTATACATTTCAGTCAGAAATATTACTGATCATTTCTGACTTTTGGTTAAGAATTTTACATGCTACTTTAATTGCATGTCTCCCAGGGTTTTTAGATGTCATCAAGTTAGTCAGTGAATATCAAGTTGAAGATAAAGTTTTGGAGCAAAAGCACAAAACCCTGCTACAATGGGCATTTATTCAAATCTAGCATCCTCAACACAAAGGTGCTCTGGAAACAACCATCATGCTCAACTGTAAAGAATATTTTTGAATGATAGAAGTATTATAACAAAGTAATTTTTCCTAAAGTCCATCCAAATATTAAGAGTAATAAAGATTTATCATTATATTATCTAACATGTAACTTTTATATTATAGATAATAAAAAATACTAATTCTTATTAGGAAATATCCTCAAAAAGAGTAATAAGTAGTAGAAATATAGTCCGTAGTCTATGAAGAAACTAGGTATTAGGTGCTTAGTATAATCACATGATCTTATCTGCTGATGGTGAGGGTCACACATTTAGGTTCTTGACATTAGCAGACACAGTTATCTTTTTAGTACTCTGTTAATATATATGTTTGAGTAAAATGACTCAGTAAGAATTTACTAAGTTATAAATATATTAATACTGAATAATAATAAATATTGAGTCTTGCTTATAAAATAAATGTTATCACATCTAGGATTTCTCTTTAAAGTTCATTTATTTACTTATTTAGATGTGTGTGTATGTGCTTGTGTGTATATGAGTGTTTGTGTGTGCAATTTACAGCACAATATGCAGGCATTGATTCTCTTTCGCAAACATAAAAGTTCAAGGCATAAAACTCAGGTCTTTAGGGAGGGCAGCAACCACTTTTACTTTCTGATCCATTGCCAACCAAGTTTTATGTGTTATATTGCCAAACTATTAGCCCAACAACCAAAACCAGCAGTTGTTACTAACTTTATATAAGATTACATGTTATTTTTACTTCCTTAGATACATTTGAATAAAAAATAAACACAATGAGAATACACTTTAATATAATAGTTCATTACCACAATATTATTTGGACAGGATTATGCTTATCCTTTTTACTTGGTATTTAAAAAGATTGGTTTGATAAAGGACTAGACATAGTCAATCCTAATTGGATGTCATTACAACTAATTTCTTCAGACACACAATGGAAATGATCAATGTAGGGGCAGAGACAGCCTCTGATTGCATAGACAGAATAAGTAACAGAGGACTTCTCTTTCTATACATCTCTTAAGACAGCACCAGGAAATGATTGGCTACCTCCAGAAGAGGTGAAAGTAATACATGGGTATGAATTTTGATTATTTCTCAACAAAGACATGATCATAAATTTCCGTTGTCCACTCTCTTGCGAATATTCTATGTTCTGTGTAAGTAGCATCTTTCATACCATGTCAATTAGGTTCGTAAGTACATTTGTCAGACCAGCCAATCACTGAAATGTGCTGGAAAGGCATGAGTGCCTACCATCTTCACTGCTGTACCTTATATGTCTCTTAATAACCCATCTCACCTCAGACTGCCCTGGAGCTTGAGAACTGCTGCTTGCCATTTAGAGGTATCTTAACTCTTTCTGGTCACCAGCAAAAAGCAATTTATTAAATGGATTCTGGGTACTTCATACGAGTTAATGCAGTTTCAAAGAAGAGATTTGTTTCTATCTCACTCAAAGGATCAGGTAAGATAGCCTTCCTCCTCCATTTTCTTCAATTGCTACAGATATAATTTGGATTCCATTTTAAACTAAATCCTTAGATGGGAGGGATCTAAGATTGTCCAAAGCTAGTCCTTACTACATTAATGCTTGTGTTTTGTAAGACACAAAGTTATAGCATCTTGTTCCTAGGGTTAAGCTCTCAAGATGGAGGAAAGCCTTCACTATCAGCAGCCTGAGACTTTAAACTCTTTCCCACTCAGTCCCCTCATTCTCAATATGAAAGCATGTGGGCTTATTTTCACACTCGAGAGCTCCTCACTCAACCTAAGAGGCTAGTGGAAGGTCATTCTTTGTGCTTCTTTTTTCTTTGAATTTCCCATAGCTTAAATGGTAAGACATTTATCATCTCCATGTTTACTTACTTTAATCGATTTCAGGACTTTTCTTGTTGACAGTTGAGTAGCAATGTCTCCACCAAGCAAAGACCGTTTCTCTACGTAATTGTACTCCAACACAATTACAAGTTCCATAGGAATCAAACTATGAATGGTTTTTATCTGTAAAGGCCTGAGTAATTTATATTGACTCCCCTTAATTTCTTTTTTTTTCACATCCTTTTGTATGATTAATATATTTTTACATAATAGTGCATTAATTAAATTATTCAGCTTCAAGGAATTTATATGGAATTGATATAACATTGTAATTCTTTAACAGAGTGGTTATGGGAGTACAGGTGAGTTACTCCAGTCCAGAGTCATTGGTATGAACAAACACAGCATCCCTGGTCCAAGGAGGTGAAGCAGAAGTGTGCTAACTACAACCAAGTCAGAGAAAGGGAGGACACAGATTTTATGTCTTGTCTGCCAACTCTTCCATCATGAATTTTACCAAATGATATTCTTTCTTCTGCAGGAATCTTAGAGGCAGTTGAAAACAAAATTCACTGTAAAATATCAGGGAACCATGGCAGGAAGAAATAGAAGAAGGATCTGGCAGTCACAGCACTGTCTGTGCAAGAGTTCAGTTGCACCCACATTCCCATTCCTAGTGCAATGCTCTTTACCTGAGCCAGGTGTTGCTAATTAGCACTTCATCTGAGCAAAGGATGCTGGGATAATCCAGAATACTATGTTAAACCCCTGGGCTGGTGGCCAAAGAAACAAGCTCAAGCACCAAGCAAGATCTCATTTGAGCTTTGGAGATGTTTTCTGCCACCTGCTCTACATTAGCCCTCTCTTGAGGAAAGCTTTTTCTTTGTGAAGATGGTGTTCTTCCTTCTGCTCCACATGCAAAATCTATGAAGGTAACAGATGAGTTTGTATAGTCATGGCAAGGCTAAGTTTATGGTTTATCCAAGTTTGCTTCTGACTGCTGTGATAAAACACTGACCCAAACCACCTTGAGAGAGGAAATATCTATTTCACTTACACATCTGGATCAAAGCCCATCATGAAAAGAAGCCAGCTCAGAAAAGAACTCAAGTGAGAAATCTGTAGGCAGGAACTAAAACATAAATTGTAGATAAACACTGTTTATCTGCTTGCTTTCTGTGCTGGGTAGGTGTATGTCAACTTGTAAGAAGTTAAAGTCATCAGCTATGAGGGAACCACAGTTAAGAAAATGTCTTTCTTAAGATCAAACTATATGCAAGCCCATAGGGCATTTTCTTAATTAGTGATTGATAGGAGAGGGGCCAACCTATTGTAGGTAGGGTCATTTCTGGGCTGCTGGTTCTGGGTACTGTAAGAAAGTAGGCTGAGCATATCTGGAGAAACAAGTCAGTAAGCAGCACCCCTCTATGGCCTCTGCAACAGCTCCTGCCTCCAGGTTCTTACACTGGAGTTGAGTTTTTATTGTGGCTTCTTTCAATGTTGAACTGCAATGTGGAAATGTAATAAACATTTTCCTCCCCAACTTGTTTTTGTTCATGATGTTTTATAACATGAGTGATACACCTAAGACCTAACTAACTCTCTATAGCTTGTTTAGTGTGCTTCCTTATACAGCCAAGAAGTATGGGCCCAATCCTGGCACCACTCACAGCAGGTTGAGCCCTCACATGCCAATCATCAATTTAAAAAGTCACATAGATTGCCTGTGGACCAGTCTCATGAAGACATCTTGGTTGGGGTTTTCTTTTCCCAGATATCTTTAGCTTGTGTTCAGTTGACAAAAATTACCCAGCATGAAGTTTTGATTTTCCTATGATTAGCTAGCTATAAAAAATGATTATGATAGTAAATCTACTACATTGCTAGATTCTCAGTGCACTCCTTCTTCTAGCTCTGTTCCCAACACAATACTATGCAATAATAATAATAAAATAAATAAATAATAAATAAAATAATAAAATAATAAATAATAAATAAATAATGCAATAATAATGAAACCTGGTGAGAAAAAAAAAAAGGCATACAATTTCCTGGAAACAGAAGTGAATGTTTTTGATTAGTAGGAGTAGATAGTGAGCACATTGGTGGAAAGTTGATCCTTGTGGGAAACTGTTATTTTACAGAGAAAAAAAGAGTGCAGAAGAAGAGCCAGTTCTTATGTAGGTGTGATGCTCAAAGGTGAGCAAGCACGATTGCCCTAGGCAGACTGAATCCCAAAATCGGTAGCAGTATGAAGAACACAGACACAGTGGGGAAAGTTAGACAAGGCAAAGTGAATTTTAAAGTTTGAAATAGAGGAGCTCTGATTCTCTTGGAGGAATGTTTGATCTCTGACCTATTTTATAACACTTGCTACCTGTAGGTGGCCCTAGGGTTAATAGTGGCTAGAAGGGACCCCTGATGCTTCTGTGAATTCCTTATGGTTCAAAACTAGGAGGCCAAAACCAAAGATACTGGGGATAATTCACATATCTGGTGATGCTATTCTTCTACTTTTCATTTAGAACATTCTAGTGTATTCTACATATTCCGTAGGTGAGACCCCCTTTGGTTGAACAGCAATGGGGAGGAGTGTGCTTGGGAGGAGTGGGGAGATGAATGGGCAATGAATCTGATAAAAATGCATTGTATGCATGATATGATTTTTAAAGACTCATAAAAATATTGCACTTAAAAAGGAGTTACTTTAAATAATTTCTGATATTATCCATAAACATTTTATTTAACCACAAATTTTAGAATTAGAAAAAAACAGTTAATAGTCTCATCTGTTATCTGTTATTGTTATTGGCTTGTAATTGTTTCATATTGTGAAAATGAACACAACAGAACTTTATGCCACACTCACAATGTTGTCAGGAAGAAGGCATATCGTAGTGAGCATGTGCATAAGGTCAGAATTGAATGCATGGTAGCCATTATTATCACGGAATTCTGTGATGCTACAAAGGAGAAGTAAATTAAAGTGTCTGTAAGGGTCTTTTCTGTGAGAGAAAATTGAGCTGTTCTATAAATAACTCTACTATCTAAGTCTACAATGGTCCAGATAAGTGTGCAATTCTTAAGGCTGCAATGTAGCCAGGTTGGCTGAACGGTGGCTTGAGATAATTTCATTTCTTATTCAAACAGTATTCATTATATCATCCTCTTGTGCTTAGCACAACCTTAGGGATAATTCTCTAGTCCCCACATAGTGTGCTCATCACAGAGTCTCAGTGTAAATATATTCACATGGGAAATATAATCTTTAATGGCCCCTCCATTAAAAGAGATCATCTGCACATATGTGTGTAAAAACAATACTTCGAGTATTTAGAGAAAAATACAAAATATATTTCCTGTTATAGTTTCCTGTTGGGTTTGAGAAGACTTCATTTTCCATGTTTTCTTTATTCTTGGGAATGTTATAAATGAATACAATGAAATATAATCATATCTACCTCCCAACCACCACCACTACATGCACAAGACAACTCATCTTGGAAGAGAGAAAGTGGAAAGGACATAACAGCCTAAGGAGACTATATAGCTCTGTGAAATGCTGTCTTCTGAACATGCAGGGTTATTACTCTCATAACCTCACATCAGTTGCTTTCAAATCGCTGAGCACAAGATCCTGTGCCTACAGAGACATGGTATAAGAGGACCACTTAACCTAAGGGGGAGAGCCTTATTGCATATGTGTTTGCAGAGGCACCCTGTACCCTGAACATCCTCACTTTAGAAGCAAAAGTCAACCAAATATCAGAACTATTTGAACCACCATAAGTATAGAGACTATCACAAACCATGCCATGTAAATTCAAGTGGCTGGTTAACATGAACAATTCCTGCCATAAATCAATAGAAATCTGGTCACACATATTGTCAGTAGCTAAAGTGACTTTTAGTTATTTCTCAGTTCAGGCTGCTGCATTCCCAAGATGACAAACTGCACATTTTACATCAAAGGTTGGAAGGTCATTTTCACACCTTGGTTACTGTAAGATTTACTTATCCCTGGGGATAATGAGGTAGCTTGTAGGCAGAATGGATACTTAGTAGCTATGAGACCATGATTTCAATCCCCAGGATACTCCTGTGCTAATGTTGCATACTAGTCTATTTTTCAGAGTTTTCAGTTTCTCAACACTTAAGTACTTTAACATCTAGGCATGTACAGCATGCAATTCAAACAGGCGCTTTGGTTTGGATCCTTCAAAAACTCATGTGGTAGGTTTTGCTCTCCAGCCTATGGTACTATTAGGAGGAAATAGACTTATAAGAAGTGGGGCCAAGTCAAAAGTCTGCCAGTCGTAAGGGCCTTGTAATGTTTTTTAAAAGAATAAAACGGCCTTGGCTTTATCACTATCTATTAGGAGTATCAAACTGAAACTGAACAAGGAAACAAGACCTGGGATATTAAATGAAGTTCTACCCCATTGCAATATGGCTAAGAATTTGGATACAGTAATTCCTGTTGAGGCCCACACTCTGCCTCAACGCTTTTGCCTCAACACTTTTGGGGCTAAGTGCTCTGGTCAAGAGAGAGAGAGAGTAGGGCTGCAGGGGCAAGAGACGCAAAGAATGAAGACAAGACAGGGTGTGATTCAGTCTCTTCTATTTTCTCAAGTCTCCCCCTTTGAAGGGAATTCTGAGGTATTTATATACACAAGCAGGAGAACACAGGTGAAACATTTTACCACATGCACCATACAGCTGAGGTCACTAAACAGCAAAACAAGCTATGTGGGATAAACAATATATTTATCAGAGTGTGCTTCAGCTGTTATAGGCTTTTGACAACCAAGTCTTTCATCAGGGTATATGGTTCCAGATGGCTGCAAAGTTGATCTAGCCGCTTTCTACTAAAGTCTGCTCCCAACAGGTCCCCCTTTTTAAATTTCTTTCAAAAGGGAAGGCTGGGAAAACTTACGGAAACCGTGCCTGTCCTAGGTTGGAACAAAGGACCCCAGCCTCACTTAAGATGGTGAGGCCTCCCTTATTTTAGGGGCAAGGGTCTCGATATGGTCTCTTACCCGTCATTGGCTAACCGGCTTAGTACGCAAGTTAGGGGTTAATCCTCGTCAGTCTTGATGACAGAGATTTAAGAGTCCCCTGCTTCCAGCCTGTAATAGCGGACCTGTATGGGTTTCATTTGTTATCTGTTGTTGTACCAAAGCCATCAGTTTGTTGAACAGTATGAACCCGAGAGACAAGAGTCTTAATATCTAAACTATTGATATAAAAGCAACACTCTTTAAGGCAACACACAACTTCCCCTGTTGGAGAAGTAAAAGGTCTAAGCCTTGTACCCACAAATTTATACCAATGAAATCCTTGAATTTTGCATCAGCTTAGTAACAATTATACAGATAAAGACAGCCTAATATTAACCACCTCAGTCCCCAAGTCCAGGGAATTGGGGCGCTGACTCTTCATTAACTTCTTCAAGCTGAACATGGGTGTTGAGATATTAGAAAAGGGATGAGTGGAAGGGTAAACTGATAAGCCTCTGAAGTCTGTCTTAACTGCATCCAGCTGGAAGTCCAGGGCATCAGTGAACATGCAGGTGATAAGAAGATTCATTCACCAAGGCTGTGTATTCTGTAATATACAAATCTCAAAACAAGGTTTAGTATCAAGATAATTATTTTGATTCTCTGAAATCTAGTGTTCTGGAGGCCTACCTCTGTAATGTCTGATCCATATAATTCTGGAAGACATAACTACTACCTTAATGACCTCATTAGAAAACTCATAGAAAAACCTTTTTTTCCAAATTAGCCTTTCCTTAAGCCAGTAACCAGAAAAACCTTTACATTGAGTTTTTATCCAGAAAAATATTATATAACTCAGAATCACACCCATTTTGAAAGTTAAATCAATTAACATTATCATTCTGCTTAGCTCTCTGTCTAGAGCAGCCTTCTATTTATTCCTCACGTCTTTAAAGCCTTTTTCATCTGTTTTTACTCACTTATTTCTTGCCCCATTTTCGTTACTATAACCTTTATTTATTTATCTGTTTGGCTCTCTTGACTCAGAGCAGCCTGCAATTTACTCCTTGCATCTTTAAAACTTTTTTCATCTGTTTCTGCTTATTTTTTTTTCTTGCCCAGTTTTTGCTACTATCACCTTTATCTATCTGTTTGGCTCTCTTGACTCAGAGCAGCCTGCAATTTACTCCTTGCATCTTTAAAACCTTTTTCATCTGTTTCTGCTTACTTATTTCTTGCCCCGTTTTTGTTACTATGCAATCACCTTTGTTTCACTTCCGAATTCAGCCAGCTCCGTCAGTCGACTGGTTCTCCAGCGCAGGGTGTCTTCCACTGAATCCAGCTTACTGGAGCTGTAACGTTGAGACTCTGTCAGTCCACTGGTTCTCCAACGCAGGGTGTCTTCCACTGTATCCTGCTTACTGGAGTCCCTGTTCGGGCACCACTAATGTTGAGGCCCACACTCTGCCTCAACACTTTTGCCTCAACGCTTTGGGGCTAAGTGCTCTGGTCAAGAGAGAGAGTGGGGCAAGTGATGCAAAGAATGGAGACATGACAGGGTGTGATTCAGTCTCTTCTATTTTCTCAAGTCTCTTCTATAGTGAAGGGAATGCTGAGGTATTTATATACACAAGCAGGAGAACACAGGTGAAACATTTTACCACGTGCACCATACAGCTGAGGTCACTAAACAGCAAAACAAGCTATGTGGGATAAACAATATATTTATCAGAGTGTGCTTCAGCTGTTATAGGCTTTTGACAACCAAGTCTTTCATCAGGGTATATGGTTCCAGATGGCTGCAAAGTTGATCTAGCCGCTTTCTACTAAAGTCTGCTCCCAACAAATTCCGTCTCTGAGACTTTATTGGATGCTGAGCTTAAAGGTGACAGCCCACATCATTTGGATGAGGAAATTAAATGCAGGGAAGCACTCCTCATGATTGGGTTACTGGTTGTTTTTTGACAAATTTTCCGAGCAGAGAGAAGTGTTTCGACATCAGGAATGTACAGTTTGGACAGAATGAAGCACATTAAAGGTGCTTTTAAATAAAGTTCAGGTGCTAACATGAGTCACCCTCCTATAATGTTTATGATTATGTTTATGATTTATGTTGAATGTTGCAGTTATAGTTAAAATAATACTGATATTGCATAGACCACCAATGAGAAGGTATCATTGACACAAAATACTGATGTAGAAATGTCGGTATTCTCACATTATTCAAAGCTATCTGTACATCAGCCCTGCATATATACCTACTTCATGGGGGGTATTATTATATGTATTTATACTGTTCTGTTATAATTAGTTTGGACAAGTGACAGAATCTAGACATCTTGGGGAGTGAGTATCAATAGGGGATTTATAGAACAGATTGTAGTATGAGCATAACCAGGAAAATTGTCCCGGTTATGTTGATTCAGGAAGATGCAGGTTTATAAGCTGGCAGCATTCCTCAGGGTAGGACCTGGATTAAATGCAAGTAGAACACATGAGCTGAGCAGTAAGCATGCATGCACTCATTTTTTCCTGCTCTGGATTCTGGGTGTGATGTGACTAGGTCTCCCTAGCTCCTGCTTCTTCTGTTGATATCATGGTCTTTTAGCAGAAAGCGGCTGGATCATCTTTGCAGCCATCTGGAACCATATGCCCTGATGAAAGACTTGTTTTTCAAAAGCCTACAACAGCTGAAGCACACTCTGACAAACATCTTGTTTATCCCACATAGCTTGTTTTGCTGTTTAGTGACCACAGCTGCAAGGCACACGTGGTAAAATGTCTTCACCTGTGTTCTCCTGCTTGTGCTTATAAATACCTTGCAATAAAGTCAATAGGAGAAGTCAATGTGAGAGTGGAAAGGAGGTGAATAGGAGGTGTAATAGAGTGAATAGGGGAAATAAAAGAGTAACCAGACTTGACCACACACTCTGGTTTGTCTCCATTCTTCAAATCTCTTGCCCCTCCATCCCCACTCTCTCTCTGAAGCAGGCTGAGCCATTTGAACATTAGTTGATGTAGCAAGAGACATCTTTACAGACTGGACAAAAGAAGCAAGAAATGTATTATTTGAATGAAAATCTATACTGAATTCTTGCTGTGTTTCCATCTTTAATCTCCTTTACCCAAGTAGTAAATCAGATAATGTAAAGGGGATTTGCAGAATTCGGGGCTTCAAACTATGAAGACTGAAAGCACTATCTACAACTCTGGAATTCCGAACTCTAATCCTTCAATGCCAGGTTCCCATTCGCAGGACTGTTCTCAAAACGAATGTTAAAGAGTTTCAAGAAATGAGGTTTAGATGATGAGGTATTAGCTGCCACTGCCTCAATACTGATGCTCAGTGCTTGCCCTCTTTCAAGGACACAGGGTGGTTTGATCCTTTCTATTTCATCATCAGTTACTACTCACCCATGGAGTGGCAAGTTTAATGGATGCCAAACAGGAGCCACGTCTAGAATAGGATGAATTACTCCAGGATTAAATAGACACCATTGATATGAAGATGCCATCCAAACATAAGTTTCCTGTTCTCTCCCTTTTACTCTACATGGTTGGCCTAAATCATGGCCACTATCAACGTCTCCCACATCCCCATGGTTCTTCCATCCAATACATTTCTTACAGATCTACTGAACAATTTTTTGATACATTCTGACTGTGCTAGCATGCAGTCAGCTTAAGTAGGAGAATATTACATTTATGTATCTTTCTACTCTCAAGATTTATAAATCTAAGAATTGTTTTATGTAAGTAAATATGTTGTATATACATTCAATGCTAGGTGATTTACTTTCTATTTACAGGTATATATATTAGCATTGTTTATGAAGGTATGTGTAATTTTCTTAGCATAAATTTTCTCCTTATGATAAGAGCCAACCTTAATAAAGCCCCTATTGTGTGCCAGTCAGTCAGTATAAACATTCTTGATCTAGTAATGCTATGTAGCTCTGCAAGAGGTTAATATCTATAATTTACAGCTAAGCAATTTGATGAGAAGAGAGCATTATGTATCCAAGGTACCACAACTAGAAGGCAGACCAGCAGGTGTTGGAACACAGATAGGTTAGTTGTAGTATACATTGATTTGATACTTTATATAGCTAGCCTAAAACTTCAATTTATTATTTCAGTCCACTACCCAGGTTTTTGCATAAAATTTAATTTCTAAATGAACTATTTTATCTATCTATCTATCTATCTATCTATCTATCTATCTATCTATCTTCCCTACAATATTACATCCTGACTGTTTCCTTTTCTCCACTTCTCCCAGTCTCTCTCTTCACCTCCTTTCTTCCCAAGATCACTCCTTCTCCATTTATCTTCAGAAAAGAGCAGGCTTCCTAGGTATATCAACTGAACACAGCATAACAAACAAGTTACAATAAGAATAGGCATATCTCCTCATATCAAGGTTGGATGAGGCAACCCAGTATGAGGACAGAGGCTCTAAGAGCAGTCAAAGGGTCAGAGATACTCCAACTCCCACTCTTGGGAGTCCAATAAGAAAACTGTATTCTTATTCTTATCCATGTGTGTAATATATGTGTGTAAGTGTGTATGTGGGTGTGTGCACTTGTGTGTGTGTGTGTGTGTGTGTGTGTGTGTGAGTGTGTGTGTGTGTGTGAATGTGCAGATCCCCACAGAGGTCAGAGAGGGTATTTTATCCTACAAGATCAGAGATATGGGTGACTGTGACTCACTTCAGTGTGAGTGTTGGGAACTGAACTCTAACTCTAGAACTGCAGATACTCACATTTTAGGCCTAGCTTGTTTTTTCCTCCTAGCTCGAACTTCGCCAGGATATTTTTATGAAGTTTAATGCCTCACCCTTGATTTTAAGAAACATCTGTGGAGGAGGAATTGATAATTTCTTCTTGTCTACATACACTGTGGCTTGGAAATTTCCGAGATACTACTCTACAAGGTAGAGCACTGTATAGGTGCTCCGGTGAATGGAACCTTGGCTTGTAATTTCATGATGTTTCATCACTGTAATAAATGAGATGGACTTAAATGAGGGAGAGTTAATTTTGGCTCTCCAGTTCTAGGTTTCATTCACCAGTTGACCACTGGTCTTTCTTTCTGGGCCTGTGGTGATGCATAGATTCACTAAAAAGATGGTATGGAGGGGCAGAGACTTCTGTATTTGTAGTGGACAGGAAGTGTAGAGGACAGGAAGCAGAGAGGGAGAGAATAAGGAGCCAGAGCCAGGACATGTTCTTTGAGGTATTCCCTGAATAACCTACTTTCTATAGCTGTTGAGTGTGTGCTCAACAATAATTGCGTAATTGTAAGATGGAAGCTTTTAACTTTCTCTTTTTCCAATATGGGTGTAACTGTAATCATAATGAATCGGGTGGTTCATTATGGCTCAAAATCAGCTGTGTGCATCCTATTCAGAATGTCAACGGGCTCCATGAGGGAGTTGTTTGTGTGCAGGTTTATATTCAGTGAGGCTGCACTGGTGGTAGAATAGACAGTATTTTCTAGGTGACTGCTTACTGGGGCTTGCAGAAAACACACACAAAAGTGAAAATAGTGATAAGAGGATGAGGTATGCTGAAGGAGAATAGGGAGGCCTTCTCTACTGGTAAAATAAACTGAATTAATTCCATCTTAATTCATCTCTAAAGACTTTTAAATTTTCAAGCAATAAACAGAGGCTTTGGTATACATCAGTCGTAGACCAGTTGACTATAAAGTGTGATGCTCTGGGTAGGAATACAACATGTTTTAAAGGTTTATATATCCATGTAACCCATATTCAGGATCATAAAAAATTCTAAGGCATTTTCCAGTCTAAATAATAGATAATAATTGTATGCTGGCTTGAAATCCTGGTTCAGTTTCTTAGGCCAAATCAAGAAACTTTATGCTGAGACAATACATTAATAAAACTCATTGTTTGTAGTCAATTTTGAATGTTAACTGGGGCTGTCAGAAGTAACAAATAATCTTCTTTATATGGTGTGTTGCTGAGTCGGCTTAAACAGCCCCTACTTCTCAAATGCAATGTAATTATAAGACATGATTACTGCTGATTACCATCAATCAGCAAAGTCTTAAGTGTAATTTATATTGCCGCAGCTGTGTTAGATTAAATCATCACAGAATATACAAATTCTACCACATACATGGAATTATTTGAACAAACCCAAATACCATAAATTCATTACACTGCAAATGTACACCTTGCCAATTTATCCATTGTTTAAGACTTTGCTTCTGAATTCTCACAAGATACCTTTACCTGGCAAGCAGGTAGCAGTTGAGTCTTGCTTTGAAAGAAAAGAGACACAGGTGTTTCACTGGGCTTGGCATAACTATTAGTGAGTCCTAATCTTTGATAATATGTTTCTGTATAGTATGCAACAGGATTGGTAGTCAGCTTGAAAACAAGAATGTTGCAACTATGAAATTAGTTTCTTTTTTATTTTGTCCTCCAAAACTGATAATGTGACAGAAGATTTTGACTTTCTCTTTTTAATTTCATAAAGAGAAAATTTCAGATTAACCAAACAAGTGTTTTTCTATGGAGACCAGGTGGCTCACACATATGATCAGACCTTTGATCAGTTACTCACATATGACACAGGACTGGTAGAAAACAAAAACTTACATTTGGACACTGTGGTCGTCACCTCTCTGTCAGTATAGCTAGTATGCGGGACAATCGGTTTATAAGGAAATTGGTTTATTTTTAACTATAGTTTTCAGGGCTTTGGTCCATAAAGACTTGGACCCAATACATTTGGGCTATCACTGGATTGTGCCTTGTGGCAGTGCAGTGTGTTGCTGTAGATCTTGAAAAGCCACAGCACGGTCTGGCTAGCTACCTGGACCACCTGCCATGTTCCCACACTAGCATGTTCCCGCAATAGCATGTTTCCTGCACTAGAATCAGCCAGAGGCGCCAGGAGCACCGGCCCTAAACTCATGAGACGTTAGCATGGCGGCTGCCTCCACCAATCAGCTTCGTGGAGTTCATGTCCCAAAGCATGGCCCCCGGTCCAACTCTGCCACCCTTGTTCAACTATGCCCCAAACAATATCCTTCATGTTCACGATACCCAGTAGAAATAAGAGTCTTAAAGCTTAGAGATTATCTAATAGATTTATATATTTGGAAATGCTCAATACACAAGATGCCCACACAATTAGAATTGTAACCCAATATCTAACCTTTTGATATATATTGCTATCCGAGACTGCTAGCAACCCATACGTCTTCTCTCACATGTTTCTCTCTCTCTCTCTCTCTCTCTCTCTCTCTCTCTCTCTCTCTCTCTCTCTCTCTCTCTCTCTCTCTCTCTCTCGTCCTTTTCTCTCTCTCCTCCTCCTCCTCCCAACCTTGGTTCTGCCTACCTTTCTACTGCCCAATCACCGAGCTCCTCTGCAAAAACAATGTGGCAGGGAAACTCCTGTAACACTTGTGGAGAAGGATGGAGCAAAAGAGAGAAACAAGAGAAGGCCACGGTCCAGTTTTCTTCATTAGACTCGCTAGAAACCTCAAAGCCCTCCTCCACGTGGCAGCTTTTGAATGTTTTGAATGGAAACATTTGAAAGAGCAGCCTTTATCACCTGGTCCATGGAGAAGCATGTAAACAGAGCCTACTGCAGACACTGGATATATAACAATTAGACAAATGGAGGTCATTTACCTAGGCTCAGCACCAAGCAGGGCAAGCATCCGTCTTATTGCTTGTCTATATCATGTTTCTCTTTGTATTTAATCATAAAGTTGAGTTTTGAGCACAAAGAAAAGTACTTTCTTGCTGCTGCTGCTGCTGCCTAGTAGAGGTGTGAGGATCAAAAGACAAAAGTAGTCGAAATTTTTTGAAATCAATGGAAACATGGCACAAATGCCTTCTGGGATGACTTACTAATAAAATTAACTTAATTGTGTTCTTTGAGCCAAACATAGAAGTAACAAATAGAACATAGTGATAATTCAACAGATTTCTTTCTCTTTATATTCTGTCTTTTATGAATAATAAACAATTAACCCAAATCTAGGCATCTTAGAGTCTGTCTCTGAAAGGGACTGTTAAGCATGCAGCAACAATGGAATGACCTCTGAGCATGAAGCATGATTTTGTAGCTGAGGGAAAAAGCTATTGGGCTGAATGCGACTAACCAAGTAAGAGAACACATTAAATTCTAATCCCTTAAAGTCTAAAAAATATGCATTCAAATTTTGAAGTTAAAATGTTGTACTATTTTATCCCACTTCACAAAAGCATGACAAACTTATGCATGTACTCAGCTGCTTTTTCCTTTAAATTCTTGCAATTGAATACTTAACTTCCACCGTCAAAAATGGTCAGAGGCTGTGCCACGAAAAATCTACAGCAGTCACATCCCGCTTCATCATTACCGGTTTCTGGTGCATATTTAAGGTGTTTGTGAGCTTGTCTTAGAGTTGTTTCATATTTCAAAATGAAA
The DNA here is from genome assembly GCF_011762505.2 of Arvicanthis niloticus. NCBI lineage: Eukaryota > Metazoa > Chordata > Mammalia > Rodentia > Muridae > Arvicanthis > Arvicanthis niloticus. The sequence continues at coordinate 126,495,104 of NC_047661.1, read as the reverse complement.
ACGTTTTCCCTCCTGGACTAATAAAGTATAAATTTTTGTGAACATGAAATGAAACCTTAAAAAGAATATGGATATTGATTTTGGGTGCTGATTGCATTTTGAAAACCAGAAAAGAAACCAACCTACAAGACAGAGATTCTTATTTAAAATCAAACTCATAAACTATTGATATACCCCCAGGTAAACACAAGGGTTCTATGGAATGAGGGAAGTTAGTGGGAGCTACACAGAAGCAGTTAACACAGAATCCATGGAGGCCACCTGTCAGTAGATATTAAAAAAATTACCTGCATCTTCATAAATATGTGATCTTTGCAGAGTTCACAAACCACTATGTTCTTTACTTAAAATGTATAAAATTATCTAACTCAGTTTAGACTATTATGCCGAACTGTAAATAACTCTTCACAAGTTTCTTGCCTGAACTTTTCCTTTAAAATGTGGGAACATAAAAGTACAATTTAGCCTCTTTGTTTCTGCATGGAGTTTTCTTAGAGAAACATGAAAATGTAGGGTGAACCGAATGCAAGAGGCAGATGCAGCGGGGCCCTTTTTTTCCTGGTGAGACCCAGCACTGCAGTGCATGTTTTCTGAGAGTGAGACCGTGGTGCAGACAGAGACATAAAATGAACCAGGCGTTTTAATTCAAAGCTAGCCCTGAGGGTATTCCACTTTCCTGATTCCTTCCTTATGTACCATCTCAGGAATGAGTGGGAGGAGTTAGAAAATGAAAGATTAACAATTATGTTAGAATAAATAATTACACAGAAAGAAGGGGATGAACTCCCTCCAAGCAGCTAAGCAGAGTGATTGGTTGCCACAAAATACAAGTCAGGCCATTAATTCAGCAGTGGGTGCTCCTTGCCTGGTGGGTTGGTATCACAAATTACTATTTCCTGCTCAACATCTGCTAGGATATTAAAGCTAGTCAGAGAAGCTCCTAGCTCAGCCATGGCTTGCTTGGTTTATATCTTACATCTGATGTCTGTGGTATCTTCTGCAACAAGCTCTTTCTATATAGATCTGATGGGCAAGAAGAGTCTGCTTTGTTTGAGGGAATTCTGGGGTGTCTGTGATTAACAGTTCTCAAAAAGTACCTCACCCCCACAAGGGAAGGGAAGACTATAGGAGCCAGAGGGGATGGACATCAGGAGAATGTGGCCCACTGAATCACCTAAGCAACAGAAATGAGCTCACAGAGACTGAAGCAGCAAAAATAGCATCTGCATGGGTCTGCGAAAGATGTGCATGTTGTATCTGAAAGCCTGGTGTTTTTGTAGGACTTCTAAAAGTGGGAGCAGGTTTTTCTCTGACTCTTTTGCCTACTCTTGAGACTCTTTTCCTCCTATTGGGTTGCCTTGTCCAGCCTCAACATGAGGGATTTTGCCTTGTCTTACTGTATCTTGTTGTGCCATTTTGTCCTGTTTGGCTGTGGTTCTGGGGGCCTATTATTTTCTGAAGAGGAATAGAAGGGGAAATGGATCTGTGGGAGATAGGAAGAGATGGGGGTATCGGGTAGAAGTGGAGGGAGGGGAAACGATCTGGAAGTATTTTATGGGAGAAGAATCTAGTCTCAGTATTTTTTAAAATGAAAGGGTGGGAAGAGAATCCTCAGAATACCTTGTATAGAGTAAGAAATTATTCCAGCACTTGGGAGGCAGAGGCAGGCGGATTTCTGAGTTCGAGGCCAGCCTGGTCTACAGAGTGAGTTCCAGGACAGCCAGGGCTACACAGAGAAACCCTGTCTTGAAAAACCAAAAAAAAAAAAAAGTAAGAAATTATCAAAAAGCCTACTTAATCAATATAAATAAATAAATAATCAAAAAGGAAGAGGGAGAGCGGGAGAAGGAAGAGACGGAAGAGGAGAAGCAGTGAAAAAAGAAGCAAGAGGAGAAGGTGGAGGAGGAGGATGAAGAGGAGGAGGAAGAGGAGGATTAAGAAGAGGAGGAGGAGAAGGAAGAGAAGGAGGGGGATGAAGAGGAGGAGGAGGAGAGTACACCACAGGCCAATCAGTATGTGATGGAGGCATTTTCTCAACCGAAGTTTCCTCTTCCCAAATGAAAATGACTGCAAATAAAAAGTATCCTACACTTATTCCTGGGATTTTTCTTAGCTGTGTTGACAACCAAATATAGTATCTTTCCTGTAACTCATTTTTTTAACTTACATAGTTTAATTGGCTTTTAACTTAGTAGATTTTCATATAGACTTTCAATGTCTTTGTTTTGGCTAGCCCTACCTCTTCTTCTCCATCCCCTTCTGCTTCCTTCTCACTCCCATCTCCATTTAAACCTTCCCACCTCTTATATTCCTACTTTTTACTTTTATGTCACCTACATTACACTAACTCTTCTCCCTTCAGACACATAAACCAAAGGACTTTTTCTAGTTTTGGGGGTTTTGTTGTTGTTGTTTTTCAAGACAGGTTTCTCTGTGTAGCCCTGGCTGTCCTGGGACTCACTCTGTAAACCAGGCTGGCCTCGAACTCAGAAATCCACCTGCCTCTGCCTCACAAGTGCCGGGATTAAAGTCGTGCGCCACCACTGCCCACTTCTGGCTCTTAATATACTCTAAACTAAACAGACAATTAGTAGTGTAAATCAGGAATAAACCCATGGCTAGGAAGGTCATAGACCTTAGGGAACTCACTACTATTGTTTAGGTAAACTGGCATGCCATTATATTACCTTTTAAACATTTATTTATAACAATAGATAAATGCTACTCTCAGACCTACTTAGAGATTGTGGGAGGAGGAAATCAATGGAGATAAATAGATAATTTCAAAAAGTACTATCTCTTAAATGTACCAGAGCTCTGCCCTAAACAGTACATGATACCACTCCTTCTAAGTGTCATAGGATATTGCAGAAGGGAAAGGAAAATATAAGTGCCAGAGATGGGAAAGGGAAAATATGGTATTACCAGGGCATTGCCAAGCCAGTGAAATTATGAATTAACAGTAGGTACAGTTGCAGGCTCTAGATTTGTTCAAGAATGAATCTATTATTAGCCAGTCCTGGATGAGGTAGAGGCTCATGATCCACTACTAGCCCTTGACAAACTATTGGTTACTAAATGATTTTCAGATGCGTACCCACAAGTGATCCCACTAGGCTTTAGGGGGATAGTTCAATTCCCATGCTCATAGGCAGCACATGTTAGAATGAATGGGCCATACAAGACAAAGAAGAACATGAGAAAAGAGACTGGAGGGTGAATGAAGGGGATGTTGACGTGGGCAGGAAGGGAATTAAAGAAGATAGAGATAGGAGGCATTTGACTGCATTGCATAAAGTTATGAAATTATCAAAAGTGTTTAATTAATAGGGTAAAAATCTTTTTAAGATTCATAATATAAAAAAATACATTTAACTGTAGGAAAAATGTATATTATCATCTATTCTGTATTCCTTATGACATGGAAATAAAAATGGGAGTTCTTACCAGTGATGGAAAGCAATGAAGCATGTTTTTGAGAATTCTTGAACACATATGGTATGCTCTGTGAAGCTCTGTTTCCCTGGTATGTACAATTTCTTAGTTCTAAAGCAAACACTCAATGCTACCTACTTCTCTTGTCAGACTTGCTTCTTTCACCTGCTGATCAACTTCTTCACTCTCACTATCCTCCACACTTCTCTCAAGCAAAGCATTTCCTTCTTTCTGGGTTAACACAGGTTTGTTGGTTTTATTCCTGCTAAAGAATTGCCACACATGGCCAATTCTAGTTAAGTTTGAGTTGTACACCAATCAGGGGATAGATATTCACTGAAAATATGAATTTAACTTAGCATTCTATTTTATATTAAAACCCTCTACTACTTATTATTTCTGTGATTTTAACACTTTCCTCTGTTGTATTATCTAACTAAAGGAGTCATTCCCCTTCATGAAATGCACATTGTTTTACTTTTTAAAAAATTATTATAATAAGGATTTATGAAAGGATTTTAAATATGCTCACCTCTGGATTCAAACACACAAGCAAGACAAGTTCTTCAATGCCTATGAAATTAAGATTCACACTCTGATTTTTCTATACAAAAGCTAGGTCAGAAGGGTTCCCTGTGGCTATTTTACAAACATAATACTTGCTCAACCCCAATTAAGATAAAAAGAGTTCTTTTGATAGAAATGCGGGGTAGATTTTAAAAGACTTGAAATCCATTATATGCTTCATCACTCTGACTTGAGGTGAACATAAAAGTCACTGTGTGGCAACCTCAGAGCCCACTCCATTTCCACTTGGCCTAATTACAATACTTAACATCAAACTCCAAGCTAAGTTAATGATGCAGTATTTTATGTATCTCTCCCAGCATAGCTTCTTGAACAGTTATCAACCCCCAAACTTAGTGATTCAAATGACTGTTTCATTTGTTCACAATCCTATGCTGTATTTTAGATTCTATGGGTTGCTATTTGCTGATTTTCTTAGTGATGGTATATGAGTATATTCAGGAAGTCTGTTATCTAAAATCTGCCTTGATTTATACCTGGGGACAATTCCATTTTTGATTCCTCTTTGCTTGTTAAGACCCTCCCCATTCTTATGCATTGTTTTGGAAGTTTCTCTCCTCTTCCCTGATAGTTGGCACCTTAGTTGGCATAACTCTTAAACATGAAAGGACAGAGAGCACTTCCACCACACTCAGTTGAGTAAAATATCTCACAGGACTACTACAACCTGGCTGGAATTCCTACAGCTAGGGCTGTTTGGTACAATCACTGCAACAAGCTACTATCCTATAGTGAAGTTTCAGATCAACACTGTGCATCAAAAACTAAAATCATAAATCCACCTGGTTTTAATTGTAATTAAATTAAATTGTAATTAATTTAATTGTAAAACGTAGTTTGCATCGTTTTCCATTATATCCTTTCTTCAAAACCGTGAAAGAGTGGGAAAGAGATGATAGACTTCAGGGCCTACCATGAAATGAAGTTAGTCCTCAGACTTGTGTTGTATACTTATTAGATTATGTATATACTGTTATGCAGTATGATACATACATAGATAATAATTTCAGTTGTGTAAATCATGACCATTAACAGACCATATTATGAAAATGAGAAACTGTTATTATGATATTGTCATGACACGTTAATTTTAGCTTCTGAGCTCTAACACAGAAAGTTATTTTGGTAAATGTCTGTGAGTACTTGATAGTAATATGAACTTTTTAATTATTGGTTTGCAATCCTACATAGGTCAATTAAATAAGACTGGTTTATTATGATCTGTGTGTGTGTGTGTGAGTGTGTGTGTATGTATGTATGTATGTATGTATGTATGAATCTATATGCAATACTACCTTTGGAAGTAAGAGGACATCAAATAACAGTTATTACAATCTGCCTTGTTTGACACAGGGTCTCTAGATTGCCACTCTGTATACAGTGGGCTAGCTGGGCTATACATTTCTGAGGATTTGTCTGTCTCCATTTCCCCTCTTGCCAACTCTTGGTGAGCTGGGTTTGCCCATGCAGACTGCCTATTCCAGCACTATGGAATTTCTAAGGATCCACATTCAAATATGTATGTTTTGGCCTCAGGCTCGTTACCCACACTGACTATTCTTATCTGCTCTCACTGTGTTTTTTGAAATTATGTTCTTTTTCTCTTATTTTTTTATGTAAGATGTTAAAGGATTTTGTTAAAATGGCAAACTATGTTTGTTCTCTCTTCTCTATCTCCTTCTGCATCCACCCACTTTTGCTTCATAAAACTGTGAAACTGTAGCATGAACTACATGTACACTCTTGCTGTGTACTCACTGTCTGCTGAATCTGCTTTGCAGTTTTCTAGCTACTACAGTAAAAGCATGCTGAGGAAATAATTCAGTGTTGTTGTACAACAAGCTAACAAACCTCTTGGAACATTTTATGCCATAAAAATATACCTGTGGACCTTTCCTTGTCTGATCACTTTAGGTGCACTACACTAAGGCAAGTATAAAATATAGTTTTTTAATTATATAAGTTAAATAAAATTACTTTGCATGTTTTTGCCCCAATTTTGGATTATATCAGTTGCACAGCTGTGGATAAGAATTAAGTATTCCTCATAGGTGTTCTACATCTACTCCCTAAACAAATGATTAGTAGTCATTCCCAGGGTTTTTTTTTTGTTTGTTTTGTTTTTTTTGTTTTTTTTTGTTTGTTTGTTTGTTTTTGTTTTTTTTGTTTTTTTGTTTTTTTGTTTTTTTTGAGACAGGGTTTCTCTGTGTAGTCCTGGCTATCCTGGAACTCACTCTGTAGACCAGGCTGGCCTCGAACTCAGAAATCCACCTGCCTCTGCCTCCCAAGTGCTGGGATTAAAGGCGTGCACCACCACCACCCGGCTCCCAGTTTATATAAAAGCCAATTTAAATATCTCTCTCATTCTCCACCTGGATAGGTCTCCAATGATCTACAACATTCAGTTCAAGTGAAAGGTACAGTATTGGTTTGAATTGGAAATGTTCTTCAAGGCCTCAAATATTTTGAATTATCTGCTCCCCTATCAGTTATACTGTTTGAAGAGATTTAGGAGGTGTGTCCTTGCTGGAGGATTTTCTCATCCTGATTCTGCTCTACAACCTCACATGTATCCTTCTGGAAGTACTTGAGTATTTTCATATTTGTTTTGTAAACTTCCTTAGAACTTGATTTCATTAGTTCAACAACTTCTTCAAATTAGAAAAAAAAAAGCTTTAGAGCCATGCATAATGAAATACATACTTAGTAGTTTATCATGCTGGACATAGGTGTCCATGTGCATGTGTGTGCACATTCATGTGTTTGTGTGTGCATGTGCATGCATGTGTGTATGTCTGTGTGTGCATATGTTTGTGTCTGTGTCAGTCTGTGCATGTGTCTACATGTATGTCTGTGTGTGTGTATGTGTGTGGGCTCATTTGGGATTTGCAGATGCACATTTATGTGCATATAAAGGTCAAAGACTATTTTAAAATGTTTTTACTACCATCCTCCATTGGAGACAAGGGTTCCCTTTGACCTGGAGCTTACCAAGACTATTTTGGCTGGCAAAGTTGCTGCAAATATTGCTTGGCTCTGTCTCATCATCATTAAGATTACAAATATATATCATCAACCCTAGATTTTATTTTTATGTAAATTATACACAAAGAACTCATCATTGTTATTAGAATGTAAGCACTTAACCTATTGAACCATCTCTCTACCACATATCCAATAGTTTCTGATTTTTGTTCCATAATTCTGTGATATAACATATTTATTTCAATGGAGAGACTGGATAAAATATATATAGAATTTTAGTTTCCTGAAACATTTATTTACTATAAACAATATCAAAATATTTCTTGTGCACATTTGACAAAATATCTCAAAGAGTTTTGTTAAATTTTATTCAATTACTTTGAGAATACATACATAAACATACCCTGAATAAACTTATAGTATTATAGTAAATGTATTAATATATTCAAATGTTACACATATATATGTGTGTGTCTGCATATGTGTGTATCTATGTATACTTAAACATAATTTTTATCTAATCTGCATGAGATTTTTTTAACTGTTCAGTACATTATATAGAAAGAGTTAGAGTTATTTATCTCTCCTTTTAGTTCTTGTTATTCTCTAGGGTATTATTTGATTCCTGTATATTCATTATTTATTTTATGAAGAGTATAATTCATAAGTTACAGTTGGTTTATGTTCACAGTGTTCAGATCTTTTGCACATGACCTCATTCTTTCATTCATATTTCTGTACCACTACACCATAAGATTCCATGTTATTTATTAAAATGTTATTTTTATACCTATGTACTAATCACCATATGTTTGCCTTGTGAATAAGAGAAGAGTAAATTATGTAAATTAAAGTACATTTATACTATTTTTAATATTCACCTATGCAGTTGTTTTGACTGATTTTTAAAAATTTTAGCATAATAATTTGAATTAGTGGAGAAGAAATAGTTTGTCTCAGATGAATGAAGCCCTGGATTAGATTCCCAAGCAACAAGTACACAGACGAATGCTGCAGTTCATTAAAACTTTAAATAAATGCTATATATTTTTATTCTCTAATACTCTAGTAGTTATAAAGCTACAGAAATATACACACCAAAAAAAAACAACAACAACAAAGCAAAACATGGACTGTTTTTACAGGCAGTCCATGAAGAAGTCCACCATTATCTATGTAAATAGCTAACCATCCAACTGATTTAGTGAGAACAGGATGTTAATTCAACTCCAAAGCTATGACAGTCACTGTTTACAGATGAGAATTAAAAATGGGCTGATAACTCACAGTATAAAAAACTTATGAGGAAAAGTATTGAAAAATTACTTTAAAAGTAACCATAATGAAAAAGACTATGACATAAAAGTATCTCTCATTCACCAGACATAACAGTCATATTGGAGGCTTTCTTCTGAATAAGGTCACCTTTTCTAGTGCTTTTTTTTTTAATGCTGACTAGCTTGTTCAACTCAGCTGTCCTAGTTCAAAATCCTCTGCAAACTGATTCAAACTGGATTATCTCGACTTCTCACTGAATTGGTTTACTTGGTCTCAAGCCAACTCTGTCAATTTGTTCTAATCTTCTGGCTTTTCATTCTCTGGCTTCAACTGCCTCTGTTGATATGCACTTTATATACTGCACAAACTAAACTGCACTGAACTCAACTCCACTCAACTGAGTCAACTGAATTGCCTCCTCTCTCTCTCTCTCTCTCTCTCTCTCTCTCTCTCTCTCTCTCTCTCTCTCCTCTCTGTGCATATGCATGGCACACTGTTCTATTCAATTTTCTTCGGTGCTGCTTTTGTGAGAGTTGGGCATATCTTATCTGTGAATCGTTCTGTCAAAACTTTCTCTGACTCATCACTTTGTCTGCCCCTCAATTAAATGCTATTGTATGGGATTAAAGGTTTTTATTTATTTTATTTATTGTATGGGATTAAAGGATTTATTCCAGCTGGAGAGATCAAAGGTGTGTGGTATGTCTGTATTCCAACTGGATCCATTGCCAAGGCAGCCACATTGCTGGATTAAAATTCCTCTATACTATGAGAAAATACTGACATTTAAAATAAAAAGTAAAAAGAAGCAAAAATTATATAAAACCTGAAGAATGTAAATTTTAATTTTGGAGGCTAAATATATTATCAAGGGGATATGAGGTTATGGGGAAGCACAATAGTGCCTGCTGGTCTATCATGTACAAAGATTGAGGTTTAATCCCCAGGAGTGAAGGCTTGATATAGTGATGTTCTATATACAGAAATTGTAATTCTAATATTCTGAGGATGGAGAGAGAGGATCAGAGAAATTCATAGTCATTCTCAGCAGCAGTGTAGCCAGGAATATATGAGACCATGTTAGAGAATTAACTTAACTAAAGTCATATAATAAAGTGTAAATTTACCTTCATTTCTATGCCATTATATTCCTAAGATGTAGGCCAGGAACAGCCTTGTCCACTGGTGAGAGAAATACTGCTTAAAATGTACTTATGTGAGCACTCAGCATGAAGACTTCAATCACAAACTGGGTTAATTAATTGGTTCTGGGGAACTCTGTGAAGGTTAAGTGAAAGGAAAATGTAACTAGCAATTTCAAATTCATTTGCTCATTTATTCTTTTCTAGTTCTATGAAGTGAAATAATATATAAATGGAGAGAAAGAGTCCAGTGACAGAGAAGATAACTCCTTCTGTTTTCTCCATGAGAGACTGAAAATCTCTCTTTGGCCTTGCACTTGAAAAAAGAAATTAATTACAAAGTCACAGGTACAGCTCAGCAGTAAATTGATCCAACCAACATATTAACAAAGTACCACTATGCACTGAAGAGCAGGCAACTCAGTCATCTTTGCCCTGCCATGTCATTGCCATAGTGTGCCAGCCCCAATGCCTGTCACCTGTGTCATGTGTTTTGTGAAGACTGAGGAACATTTTCTGACTACTCTAAGGATAAATACACCAATCTGATTTAGGCACATTCAGATCTATTTGTCCAATTGTCTGCTGTAATGTGCATCAAATAAACGTAGTGAAAATTTTACTTGTTCAAATAGTTATGTTGCAAATTTTATATGTGTGATAGTGAGATTTCAGCTTAGCTCCACAATTAATTACTAAACACCTCCCAACATGCTAGTGATATGCCTCAGGCATATATAAAAGCTCCAACATTCACATATTTATGATGTAGCCTGTAATTTATTTGTTTATGTTCTTTTTTCTAAACTTACTTCAACATCTTCTAAACAGTTTGCAAGTCCGCCCATTCAGAACAAATGTATACAGTTTTATTAACATAATTATCACTAGAACAACTATTATTTGCTTAACATCATGTTCAGCTTTTTTACAAAAATGAAAAGTTCATTAATTCATCAAATGAGTCTTATATGTGTTCTGTTTTTGAAAATAAATGAACTCTAAAGTGACAACTAACAAGCAAAGGGGACAAAGGATTTCTTGCCCTTGCTCTGCAGACTCTGTGCTCCCTCACTGCATCCTGAGACTAGACATGTGATTTCAGAGGTGCTTATGAGACAGTGCCCCTGGGAAACTAACTAATAATGAGACACAACAGTTTCAGCTTCTTTGTCAGCTCTGTAATTTCATACTTAGCTCAGCATCTTCTTTTGGGGTAATTGTAAATAAAGCTGCTTCAAGTTTCTGTGCTTGTGATAGAGATCGTGATTACATCATATTGCTTTTGTTATTTTTATTACATGTGCATTTAATATTTGGAGATTAATAATAAGTGTGTTAAGAGTTAGCCCATAGTACTGCTAAATGAAAATAGCTTGCTAGATCCTCAATGTGACTTTGAATTCAGAGAGAAGATTAACAGGCACATGGAGAAGACAAAGGCTAGTTTAGTCCCTGATAGTCACAACCACCAAATGTCGAGGCCATGACTGGATACAACAATCACCATGCTATTAATCACATAATGTAGGCCACATACAGTTCTAGTTATTGGTGATGCATGCTTATGATTATTTTAGATCTGTTTCCTTCTGTCCACACTCCAAGGTGGAGACATAGGAACTTAGGGGAATGGCTTTTGTTACAAAAGTAATGTGGTTTCATTAAATAAGGTTAGCAAAGAAAGTTTTAATTTTAAACAAAAAAGGATCCCAATTGATTCTATGTCTATGAGAGATGGTAAATCTCAAGGATCAGGTTTCTTCACTGGCAAACCAAGTTCAATAGCATCATTTCTAGGTTCTGAAGCTTCAGTTGCCTTTATTTTCTAGAAACATCTGATCAGCACGTTGCTTTAAATACACAGGAGTTAGGTTCTCAGAAATGTCATGCTGGAGATACATTTGGCACAGTTGTGAAACAGGCCTGAAGAACCACTCTACAATTTACCTTCAAGCATTTGCACAAAACCATGTTTCCTCTAGTTTGAACATAATTAATGTTCAAAGAAGTCTAAAGCTCTTTAAATACGCATGTTATTAATAGAAGAAAACTAAACATGCCTGTTTGTGTTGTATTGTACATATTCATGTTTTGAGGCAAACTACTTAAATTGTGTAATAATTTATAACTATTAATTTGATACTTAAGTGGAAAGACAGGTGGAAAGGAAGGGAGTGGACAAATGGCACTCAGCTAGAATTGTTGCCATGATTTGTTAGGTAATATTGCCAAATCATTTAATCCCAGTTTCCTTAATTTTCCTTTTATAAAATAACAAAACTGTAGACAAATGTTTGAGTTCAATTTTGTTTTACTCTGACTTATAGCTGAAATTCTGTAATTAAATGTGCCTATATGTAATTTATAATTTATCTATGTGAATTGTACCACTAATTTTATTCACTAACCAATTTTATATCCAAACTGGATGCTAGTGAAATGTGACATATTTTCTTATAATTAATACATATGAAAGGAATATGCCAAATGCACCATTACACTGATCATAAACGAGGATAGCATCCCCCAAAGTGGCCCTTCTGTAGGTGCTGCATAATACTGTCTTTCCAAATGAGAAGTTTTTTATGTCATGGATCAAAGCTAAGTCTTTATTTATGTTCCACCTGAATAATAGCATAACAGTGATTACTTAGAAATACTCTTAGGGCTGGGGAGATGCTGTGGGTACAGTGCTGAGGGACAAGTCTGAGGACCAGAGTTCAGATGCTCAGCACACAAGGAAAAGCTGTTTCTGTTGCATGCCTATAATTACAATAATGGAAGAGCAGAGACAGGGTGAGCCTAGGGATTTACTGTCTAGCAGAAAAGGTGATCTGAAGCTTTAGTTGGACACACTTTCTCTAAATTTAAGATACTGAGGGATAGAGAAACATCCTTGATGCTGATATTGATCTCTGACCTTACCACAAGTAGATATCTTTATATGTATATGCACAAACACATACACACACACTCACACACACATCCACATGCACACACATCCACATACACACACCCACTCCCACACACACTCCATAGACATAAAAATTTGAAGACTTCTAGTTTTGTATCATTTGGTTAAAACAATATCTTTTATATGAATAAATAAACATGTTGGTATATAAAGGTATAGTCATTCACATGTTTGTTCTGTTGAACCAGAGAAGCATGTACCACCTTGAAAATAATCAAATAATATCCTATTTAATTAGAGCCAAAGTAGAGGTCCCTGCCTGTACTGTTGTTTTCTTACAACTGAAGAGTGTGGGTGTAATATTTGACTTGCCAGTCAAGATATTTGACAAAATAATCATATTAATGAGTTGTCAGCACTAAAGAATGGATGTGTTTGGCACACATGCTTGTACAATCTGCCAGGCACATGAGAGTCAAAATTGCATCATATGAGGGAGAATATGCATGTTTCTATAAGCACATTTCTTCTACTAATTAGCAATGAAAGCTTGTCTAAACATAAAATTAAATAAGGCTTATGATAAAGAAGTATGATTAAGTGACTCCAAAATACAAAAGAACTCTACAGGTTGATAAGTTAATACATTTTTCTATATATTTGAGCAACTGTTTTTACGCACATAATCAAAAATAGCATTGTTTAGAACATAAATAGTAGAATTAAAATAAAATGCTTTGTTTGGGAGGATGAAAAAATGATTCGGAAGTTAAGAACTCTGGCTGTATTTCCACTGGACCTTGGTTAAGTTCCGAGGAGTCAGATAGTGAGCCCTGCACTTCTGTAACTCCAGCTTCAGGAAACTTGATGCCTTCTTCTAGGCTCTCCAGATATCAGACCCCCCCAAAAAAATGTTTCACAAATGTACATGCAACAACAACTAAAAAACCATAAAATAACTGTCAGCATCAGCTGACAGTTGTTTAATGACATTCAGATACTTAATAAATTTGGATGCAGTCACTATACTGCATCTCTTTGGTGTAGGGCTTAACACTTTTTAAGTTCTTAGTGTTAACGGGGAAAATTGAGTTTTACAGTGGAGAAACTCAGTACTCTCTGAAAAATCTATTAACAACAAACTTTGAAAGTGGTAGGCACATGATATTTCTAGTATATTTTAATAAAATTAACATGTTTATTTACTATACCCGTTAGAAGCAATAATTATGTGATTTTTTTGTGTGTATGTGTTGGATTTTTTACTGTGTCAAAACTGTGGCTCTAAAGTTTACATAGTGCTATATACAAAATAGCTTTTACATTAAAAATATGTCAACACTAATACATTTGTATTTTGATCAGGCATCTAAAATTAGATGAAGTATACATGTGTGCATAAAATAAATACATATACATCAAGTAATTTTCTATTGTTATATAATTACTTCATTTTTAAGTGTGTGTGTGTGTGTGTGTCTAAGTAGGGTAATTCCATGATGAGTGCAGGTACTGAAACAGGGCATTGGATTCCTAAAAGCTTGAATTGCAGGCAACAGTGATCTGTCCAATACGAGTGTGAGATTTACACTTGGGGCTTCTAAGAGAGCAGTAAGTGTTGCTAATCACTGAACAATTACTTCATGCATCATGAACTCTTTTTCTCACTGAATACTATGTTCTCAATTAAAGCTTACTAATATCTAATTTCTATTTTTGAAGCACCATATTAATTCTCCATTCATGTGGATGATTTATATTGGAAAACTTTATTTTGTCTTCTTCAGATGAGGATCCAACATAAAAGAATTACTTATGTTTAAATACTAAATTCAATAGAGATGGCAAATATCAGTTTATGTATTATAAGAGTTTGACTTACATTCTGAAAATATAATCTAAACTTGCAGATTAATCACATTGGTAAATATGAATTTTTGGCTTCTTATATAAAGCTGTACAAGTAGGACATGATATACCCATCCATCAATCAGCCCATGTTAGTTAATTACACTAAGTTGTTAGGTCAATAGATGTTTTTTTCCAGATGTAAGGACTTTGAACTAATCTGAGGTCTGGAATGTGGTACACATGAGTTCAATACTGAAAAAGTGAGAGACTTTAAAGTGAGTTAATTGCAAATCTTTCCCTCATTGATCCCAAGGGCTAAGAATATTAAACACATTCTTAGGTATCTTCAGAAGTGACAGTTAGATAAATAGAATAATCAAGTGTGAAACATGTCAAGATTGTTTGCTAATTCATCATTACAGAAAGTTTTCTATATAAAAAAAACAAAAACAAAACAAAAAAAAACTTCCATTTAAAATATACGCTTTTGTGCCCTAACTTGGGCTTTGACGTAATTCTTTAGTTATTTGACTGTATTTCTGTTTTCTTGTTTGTTTCTGTTTGTTTTGTGCTTTTATGTTGGTGATTTAGAAATGTTTTTTGTCAGCCAAGTTTCAGTTCTTTGCCAGGAAAAGCATGAGACCCCTTCAGGGGAAGAAATGGGAACAGCTGTCCTACCCAATGGTAGTGCCAACTGGAATCTTGCAGGCCAGCTTAAACTAGTGACACATTGGGCAGAGCCAGCAACAACCTGAAAAAGTTTACTGGCCTCAGGAACTATTTTTAGAAAAAGAATGCATTATGTACATAAAGTATTCATTTTTATCTTTTTATGATAAGCTTTCTATAGGCCAGCTGAAAGTTTGCAGTTAGGGAGTGGCACGGTGTGGCAAATGGCCCTGTATTGCTTATGCCAACCTACTGGAGTTATTTTTCACAGTGATTTTTCTCTTCTGAAGTTGAACTGCAGCAAGGTGAGTGATTATCAGAGGCACAGCAAGTTCCTCGATGCAGCCAGCTTGGGGAAGAGATTATTCCAAGGCATGCAAACACATGGAGAGAAGAGAACAGGTTTCCAAAGCCAAGAGATTTCTTTGAAGAATTTATTCCCCTAAGGTGATCCCAAAGCAACAGATCAGCGTCATGCCATTCTCTCTAGAAAGAGAACCATTACCTGTTATAAAACAGAATCATTACAGCATTTATTCAAAGGCTGGTGCATGGAAGGATGCATTCCAGGGGAAAATAGGACATAGTTAAAGTGAGAGTCAGCATCAGAACATTGTTTCTGAATGGAATAAAGGACACATTTCATAAAACAACAAAGCGTGCTTTTTTTTTGGCAGAAATCTTCTACATGTTTATTTAAAGGCATTTGTCAGTTCATCCCACATTTTTGGTGTCACACAACCTCCTCTCCTGTGTACGGATGAAAAGTTAAATTTATAAGATGAGGTTGGTGAAGAGAATCTTTCATTTTCACGTACAGCACAACGCACAAAGAACCAAGTTGTTTAAGGACCCCACCACATGCCTTAACTCATTTAAATTGCAATGTTTAGTGTTAACATTAAAAACAAACAAAAACACAACAACAAGCAACAACAAGCTGGGCTATAAAGTGTACAGTGTCCTCTAAAATCCAACTAATTAATGGTGGCAAAGATGATTTACTGATTTTAGTTTCATATATCTTCCAGAGACCCAGATCCTACAATGCTCACTCTTTTTCCAGTTCAAGAGTTTTAATTGCCATTTATACTTTATCATTAGTTTGTAACATTAACTTTTGTACCTTTTGGTTATTATATTACACATGACCTTCAAGATATAGCTTCAGAAACTGCTGAGTACCTGTAAAAGACATATCTTGTATATATTTTTGTTTTTCAGAATTTTTAGAGAAACTATATGGATAGTATTGGGTTTTTTGTTGTTTGTTTGGTTGGTTGTTTTTTTTAGTTTTTCGAGACAGGGTTTCTCTGTATAGCCCTGGCTGTCCTGGAACTCACTCTGTAGACCAGGCTGGCCTCGAACTCAGAAATCCGCCTGCCTCTGCCTCCCAAGTGCTGGGATTAAAGGCGTGCGCCACCACTGCCCGGTGATAGTATTAGTTCTAAGAATAAAGAAACATACTCCAAAACTGAATAATGCTTTTCTCTGACACCAAGAGCTGCCAGCACATACTTTCCTTCTTAATCTCTTGTCTTACTGCCCTTTGCTGGGAGTAAATTTCAAAAGAATGATTTGTTTGCATTTTCCTGTTGATGCATAACAGCAAGGAGTTAGGAAGTGGTCTAGCACTGGTCTAAACTGGGCTTTTTTTGCTGTAAGACAGAATATTGTAGGACAGACAGGTTAGATCAAAATTAACACCAATATCATAGTCTATTGAATCCAAGTACGTTTTCAAATATTTCAAGATATGGCCAGAAAACACTGAAGAATATTTTTTTAGTACTCTGATAAAATATATGTTTTCTCTCTCTCCCTCCCTCTCTCTCCATCCCTCCCTCACTCTGTCTCTCTCTATTTCTCTCTGTCTCTGTGTGTCTCTCTGTCTCTGTCTCTCTGTCTCTCTGTCTGTCTCTCTCTCTCTCTCTCTCTCTCTCTCTCTCTCTCTCTCCTCTCTCTCATTCTCCTCTTCTCTCTGAGACTGTGTGTGGGGCTGGAAATATATAGTGTGGATGATGGGTGGAGGTGTATTGTAGGTGATCATTCTCCAAAGGTGCTTCTGAAATTCATTTGATTAGTTCAACTATTTCAGTGTAAACATTTTTTGATGAGAAAACTCCCATATGTAAATTGAACTGTTTAGATTATTTTGCCATAAAATAGCTAAAATGGAAGCTCATTAAAATAATTTTCAACTCTGATTATTTTGTATAGTTTTCCATTAATAATACTACCACTAGTTAATCCATGCATTCAAAATATTAATATAATTTTAAAATTAGTGAAACCAGGTGATAGGAAAATTGAAGTATTTATACAACCACCTATCCATTTAGCTTTGTAAATATTTTATTTACAAAACCATCCCAAAACTTAAGGTGGGAAAAATAATTTTCAAGTTAGATAGTCAAATAAAATATAAGATATGTCATGTCAAGTAATGTACTAATATATAAATCTACATGTATTTATACATATGAAGATTTTGTATTGAGACTTTGCCTTTAAATATTACTTCTTTATTCACTTAAAGAAAATCTTAGTTGTGGTCATAGACATGGGTCATATTTTGAAGGGAACATACTGAAGGGACAGATTCTAGCGTCCTAGGACTGTGCATTGTACCACAGACACATTCTTACTAATGAAAATAGAGACAGTTTATTAAAAAAGACAAAGACACTCCTGAGAGTGATGGTGTGTTCATTAGCTGGAGAAAGGCATTTGCTTAAAAGTGCTGGACTCAAAGGGCATGACCCTTTATACGACCTTGATGAAATTATTTTTCAAAATGTTTTGAAATGATCACCTCAGCTCTCCCAGAAATAAAGACATTTCCACATGTATTTAAACACGTGAGAACATGGCTCACTATTTGCATTCTAACAGTGAGGATTTTTCTCTGTGATATTTGTCTCATCCTTTAAATGTCCTTTTCTGTTTAAATTGCATGAATATATAACCTAATGGCCATACATAACATACTGTTGTCAAATGATGGTCTTTGTTCAAAGATATTTAACTAGCTGCCAAAAAAATAAAATAAAATAAAATAAAATAAAATAAAATAAAATAATGTGGCTGGTGGGGGCGGGATGGAGAGACGGCTCAACAGTTAAAAGCACTGACTGCTGAGGTCCTGAGTTCAACTCCCAGAAACCACAATGGTGGCTCACAACCATCTGTGATGGGATCTGATGCCTTCTTCTGGTGTGTCTGAAGACAGCTACAATGTACTCATAAAATAAATAAATGTTTACAGAGAGAGAGAGAGAGAGAGAGAGAGAGAGAGAGAGAGCAAGAGAGAGAGAGAGAATTTTTCTAAGTTTTCAGAGCTTCTAACTTCCCTTATCCTGATTTTCTGAATTTAAAATTAAGTGCATTGTGTGTAATATTAGTGCAATTTAGGAGCCAAGTCACAACAAACTAGGTATAGTCACCTATTCCCAGGATCACAATTAAAGAGATGAATGATTAGGAAAAGCAGAATAAACTTTAATCAATACATACTTGAAAGAATGGATAGATAGACTCTGTAATCTATCTTTAGGGCTCTGATCTGTACTCTCAGTTTGAATAAAAGAATTCATGGGTGACAAGACACAAGTAACACTAACTCTGCTGTCCTAGTAAAGCTGCACTGTGATTGCTTATTATTCCCATGTGTCAGTTTTAGTTTATTTGTGTAATCTGAAGAATTCCTCATTGCTTGAGGGAGCCAACTGTCTCTCTTGTGATGATTCCTCCTCCTTCAGGATGCAACATCAACCTAGATAGTCCATTGTCTTCAATGGACATGTGGTCTGCTGCAGAAGCTTTGCCTTTCCTGGAACCTATGGAGACAGCATGGTAGGACAGTGACCCATTGCTCGCTCTTTCAGCTTTGAAGTTGAGTGAAATCAGAGGAGTACCACGGGTGTTAAAAGAAATGCCTTGATCAATTAGCTCGCCTGTGCACTGATGTAAGGTGTGACTGTGTAATCAAGGAAACACAAAGGCAAAGAGGCCAAGATTTATCCTTTCTCCAGTTGCTCTGTGGTCCTCAGCAAGGCAGAGCTATTCAGACATAGCAGCCTATAGCACTTGTTAGAATTCTAATTTGATTAATATTGACTCAACTGTTAGATTTTATTAAATTCCACGTGGAGTCAAATGAGTATTCCTCTATGGAGAGGTGTCACATATAGGTTGACAGAAAAAAAAAAAAAAACAATGTCATATATGCAATCTCAATCAATATATAGTTATATGATGAATATATGACATAGTATTTATTGGTTGTTTAAAACAGGTCAATTGCTATTACAGTTGTATGAGATATAGCTGTTAATAAACCATCTTTCTTTTGCTGCTTTTCTTGAGAGAGAG
Organism: Arvicanthis niloticus; assembly: GCF_011762505.2. Lineage (NCBI taxonomy): Eukaryota > Metazoa > Chordata > Mammalia > Rodentia > Muridae > Arvicanthis > Arvicanthis niloticus. The sequence goes on along the minus strand of NC_047661.1, from coordinate 126,475,865 downwards.
AGAGGTCTACCAAGTAACAGTAAAGCCTGACCATGAGGTTGAGCTCCTCTGGACTCAGCATCACGTCCTTACATTGTGTAGAAAAGGAAATATTCAGTCTGCTGGTTCTGGGACACCATGCCTTGAATCTAGTCTTGGCCCTACTATTGAAAAGTAAGGGATCAAGGCATGATGCCTTTGCATCTAGATCATTTAAGGTACACTATGTGAGATATCTATTAATTCCACTAATTGTATGTATTTGTGTTATATGAAAACTATCTGAGAAATAATAAACAATTAAAATTAAAGCAATCAAATTCTTCATACTCTTTAATAAAGTACTAGTCACTGAAAATGTAATGTGATAAAGCAGGCAACTGCCTCCTCCATTTAATAAATCTTGGTTGTTTTACAATTTTTATTTGTTGAATAGATCACTATTTACTTTAATTAAGTAACTAAATTAATCTCTTTTAGTTTGTACTTGAGCAGAATTATGGATCATATCTTACTGTACTAGGGATAGAACCCAAAAGATGATCTATCTTAGGTTACCACTGAGCTATGTTCCTAAACATTTTTTAAAAATTCTAGTCAATTTAATTCCTATTCCCTAAGATAACACCAATATTGTATTGTATCGTATCGTATCGTATCGTATCGTATCGTATCGTATCGTATCGTATCGTACTGTGGGACAGTGAAAGGACAGCATGGTTTCTGGTTGAACACTGGCTAGAGATGGCCAAGGACCCAACAGGTATCCCTGCAAGGGATGACATGCATTTTTCCATGCTCCCAGACTCCAGGCTCCTGACAGAAAGATGAATACTTCCACTGATCCTCACCTTTCAGTCACAGGACAACACCCCTACCAGCCCCTCCACAGGTAGAGGATGTGACTACAGGCCGCAGAGTCTCAAGAGATCTCCTTATTAATAAGATAGCTAAAGGCCAGAGGCCATAGCCAATTAAGCATTCCTTCCCATACCCTCCTCCTTGCAAAAGATATTTAACCTCAGGCCTGCCCTGAGGACACGGGGTACAACTTCATCCACTTTCCGCTGTGACAATAAACCTTAGAAAACCATGGACTTCCTCTTGTCTTTGGGGCCCACTGTGGAGAACCTTAGAGGGGGCCTTCAACTAATGAGCTGCTGCCTAATCTCACATGGAGGACTTCTCTGTGTTCCAGCCACTGAGACTGCCAACTCAAACAAGCTAGCTGAGCCAGCCATGACCCAGCCAAGAGAGTTGCAGTACCCCACGAAGCTTCCCTCGTCCTTTTGCCTGTGTGCCAGTCCAGCCCGTATGCCCCCAGTCTCGCCTCTTCCAAGGCTCCCAACGGAGCCTGGGAGCCCAGGAATCTGAGACCAGTCAATCTCCTTACTTTTTCTTGTCCAGGGGTCCCCACCCAAGAGCTTTGCCTCCACTGGTCTCAGACTGAGATCTCCCCAACGCCAGGAGCAGAGTTCTGCGACTTCTCACAGCCCAATGTCCGCTCAGCACCACACGGAGTGAACTCAGTCAAATCCCTGCACTTCTGCCCTCTAATCACAGTTCCAGCTGACTGGGGCTACAGACGTGTGGGAAACACAACTCAGTCCAACAAGACCCAAGCCCCGTCACGAGCTATAGCCCCACATTGTAAATTATTGTATTGTACTGTATATTATTAGATAACTGGAATATAGTCATTATTCAATGAAATATACTGATGTATTGTTTTAGAAATAGTTTAATTGCTAAGGTCTGGTGATACAAAGATGAATGAACCCTGTATCTGTATTTTTTATGAAAAAAAAAAGACTGAATTAAACATTCCAATATTGAAGTAAAAAAACTATATTTTGTGGTCATACTGCATAGCTTAGAGATAGTACCCAGTAGGATATGAATCTTTCTGAAAATTAAGCAAAGCCCTTAAGTAAGTAGCTGCATAGTTCTCAATATCATAGATGTTGAGTCACTATAAACCTCTTGATTCATTGCATTTTCTCTGTGCATAACCATGGCTCATGTTTAATAGATGAAAAGGGACACTTTCGATGGAGGAAAACCTTTAACCTAACTGCTATTAAAAGAAGCTGAAAGAAGCTCAAAAGAAGATGGAGAGAGTGAGAAGAAAAGCTAGCAGGCTTTGATGCCAGGAAAGGGTGCAGTATGAACTGAGACCCTAAACACCAAGTGCAAATAAATGTTCTCTACACAAAATTTAATAAAGGAACCAAAAATATAGAGCAACATGGAAAGCAATACAAAATTAATTATAAATGAGGTAGTCATAGGGTCACACTTTCTGAATAAAGGTCAAAATAAAATCATGGAGGAGAGTTAATTAAGTTACCATAAAAATCAATTTACTCGAGCTTGGCAAAGAAACTTTTTGCCATTACAATGTAGATCATGAGGGAGAAAAAGTATCTTATACAACAACAGCTAAATTAAAGTAGAAAAAAGGTTATGTTAAGTGTCAAGAAACAGGTTATCCTACTTTTCAATCTAACTGGCAAAAAAATATAACACTAATTTTGAGAAAATATACTTCATATTTGCTCCCCAATGGAACAAGAAAAACAGAAATCTCTTTTGCGTTCTTACCATTTACCTTTCTATAAAAGACATAATAAGAGAATGAAAGTAACCATTACCTACCCAGACCCATAGGATATACACATACGATTCCTCCACTGTCACTAACTAGAACATTCTTCAGCACATGAATACAGGTCAATGTCTGTATCAAAGCCATACTGGCTAAACTTGACTCAGTATGAAGATTCATAATTTTTTATGAAAAAAATGAAAATGTGGTAAGCTAAAAGCATGCTTTTTCTTTAAGACAATAATGCCGGATGTTAAATGTATAGAGAGAAAAGTGAAGGTACAAGAGAGAGGGAGAGAGAAAAAAACAAATTGTTCCCATGGAGAAAAGTAACAGCCTGTGTCATCTGAAGAAGAATGGAGAAGTGGAAAAGAAACTTTTATGTACTTCATTAATGGAGTCATTAATTTTCAGCATACAATTTATAATTCTTTTATAAATTTATAATTCTATTATAAATTGTTGTTCTTTTATAAATTGTTTTGCAGAAGTCAAGCACCTTCAGATGTTTTCTTTGTCCTGTGTTAACAATTCAGATATGTTGCAGTTACTAAGACAGATGAGTCAGAAAGGGTTGAGAAGATGCAGTTACTAAGACCGATGGGTCAGAAAGGGTTTGAGAAGATAGAGCTATGGAAGTCAAAGGCCAGAAACGGATGAGTCTGGGATGGCCAAGCTGCTCAGATGAACATGATCACGGGCAACCGAGGCGTGGATGTGTTTCTATGAGATAGACCAAGTCCAGTGCTGTGGAATTTACAGAACTCCTCCTGTAGTTGTTCCTATCCACTTGTGTAAGTCTATTTTGTGTGATTTCAGCCTCATTATTTTCATAATAATACTAAGACCACAACAGGATATATAAAATCATTGACTCAAAAGGTTCAATCAAAATACTTCATTTCAGTTTTTAGTAAGCAAACAGAAAAGGTATCCGGTGGTGGCAAGGTAACTTTGTGGGTAAAGCGTTACTGCACAAGCACGTAGGTATGGCTTTGAGTCGTAGACTCTGCAGAAAAGTGGATGTTACTATCTGTCTAAATGCCCAATGTTCCTACGGCAACATGGGATTCTTAGACAAACAATTTCTAGAAGTTCATGGGACAAAAATCCCGGTATGGGAAGAGGCAAATTGCAAGAAGCCTTTTCTCAAACAAGACGAATGCCAAGGGCATTCAGACACCTGCAGTTGCTCTCTGCACTCCTCACATGTACATGTATGCCCTCACTCACATATGTACACGCATGTATACTGACACAAAGATTAGGAACAGTATCTTTGTGGCCATTTCTTTTTATAATAACTAAAGTCACTTTCTTCTAAATAACATACAAAAACAAAACAGCACACAGCTTGACTAAGGGAGTCAATCACATGCTTGTCCACTCGGAAACTGCACATCTCAGCAAAATTACACACTGCTAGAATTGCCATTGTGGAGCAAAGGTGCTTTGCTCTTTTGGTCAGTTATGTTGTGTGCACTTATTCACCCCAAAAGAACAAAATACATTGTAGAATTTAAATTAGAAAAATAATCGCTTTTCTTCTTCATTCATAACTCACATGTACTTTTATCTGCATTCTGTCCATCTTCACCTATTAATACTCTCTTCATTTTCTTTTTAAAAGTTACACTATATTAACATGTTATAGCTATTTGAATATATACAATACACTATTAACTTGGATCACACGTACAGGAGAACATGGGAGTATTTTTTTCCAGAGCTTAGGTCTCCTTTCTTAATATTATTCTTTATAATTCTATTTTCCTACAAATTTTGTAGTTAAAAAACTACATTTTTCTTTATAGCTGACTAATATTCCATTCGTACAGCCAGTGCATTTTGAAATGGTGATGACTAGGCTTACCTTAATTTAACTTTTTAAGCCCAGGCTCACGGGAATTTTAGAGGTTTCTATTTCTGTTTTGTATCTTTAGTTCTTCGACATATCCTCTTCAGGATCTTGGTATTTACTCTAGCCTGTTTAAAATCTTATTTTAATGGAACTTATTTGTCTTTCAATGCTTGGTTGTAATATATGTCTCTCAAAAGGATTCGTAGAACAAAACTAAGAAACAGAGGAAAGTGTGTAACTGTCTCCCAGACTAGGTCTTGTGCCCGATGTCAATTCACTGAGTGCCACACGTTTGTTTGTTGTGTGATGTTTCATTAAAATTTTTTTAAAAATCAACATATTTTTCAGGATCTCAAGTACAGGGTAAGCTCATCAAATAAGAGAATCACTGTCAGCTTTGTGCTCTGCTGATCCTCTAGTTTCTAACATGTGGATATTGCCAAGGAAAACCAAAATAAATTATGGACATCTGCAGGTCATTGTTGAGAGTCAATGTGCAGCATGTAGTGTAATGTCTAGTGTTACATGGTTAAAATAGAACTATAGAATTTATTCATCAACAGACATGCACACGTTCAATATTTGAAACATATCCCAGTTGCTTACAATAGCACTTGATAGATGAACTCTTCTAGCTTGTGTAAACCAAGCCTTCACCCTATAGGAGAACATGAGTGAATAAAAGAAAAGAAAAAAAGGAAAGGAAAGAAAAGAAGAAACGACGCACATAGAATAAAACAAATTATACAAATAACAAAACTCAGGAAAACAAAGTGTATTTCAGTACCTGAGTGTTAAAACCTACCAGATGCCTTGTTTTGGCTATAATAATGCTTCTTCAAAGAAGCTATCAGAATATCTCTATAGGTGAGTATGCTATGGTATAATGACATGCTGTTCTTGGATGTTGTAGCCTGGAGTCAGGTCAGGGATACAAGCTGTGATAAATTGTAAAGTAAGTATGCACAATTTGACAAGTAAGGCAAGGATGTGTGTGTCAGAGTGCTCCAATATCTTGTTAATTTTGTTTCTCAGGCAGTTCAAAGGTAGCCAAAGAGCATGCAGACAAAGAGGCTGGGAGTAGGACAATTGCAGAGACTATTTTTCACATCATGGGTATATTATTCACAACATTACTGTTCTGTGTTTTTCTTTGTTTGTTTTCTTGTCAAAATTTCAATTGTTCAATTTTACTAATGAAAGGTCGGGAGCCAGATGCTAAGGTAAAACCCTGCTAGCTCACAGAGTGAGAGAAAGCACCTAGCTGACCTTCTTCCTCAGCCTAAGTCTCACCACCACTGCTCTCTCTCATGCCATCTCAAGCCCCCCTTCAAACTGAACAACCCTCCATTCTCCATCCTGTGCATCTCTATCCACCTTTCTCACTTCTCCTTACTCTCTACGTTTTTCTTTTCTTAATAATTCTATGTACGCTTCTTGTTAACTGGTTGGTTGTTCTGACCCTTTACTCATTTTTTGACTTTATTAATCCTGTTTACAACATTCAGGCAGAAAGCTCTGGGATTAAATGTGGGTGCTAAGGCTGAGCTATGCCACCACTTGAAACACATTTTCCCAGTAAATAACACAGTCTTGGAGTTCAAATATCCTGCGACAGTTCTGATCATCAATTTCTACCACGTCATTTTTTTTATGTTTGTGAATATATTTTTCTCCTCCTAGAGCCATACCTGCTTCCTCTATCAGTTCCCACAACCAAAGGTTTCTGCAAGGCACAGCGAAGCACACAGAGGATCTTCATGGTGACTTAACTGAGCCATCTTTGAATCGATGCCAACTAATAGAATTTTGCAGAACATGGAAATGCAGGACCAAGGGGGTACATGGAATGGCAGGGTAAAAAATAAAAGTATTAATTAATACACTTTGAATATGTGGATTTTATGTAGGACAAGTTTAAAAATCTACCATTCACAAGAAGAAACAAAGCCACTTACTGACTCAAGATAAATTGTATCATGGGAGGCTCTTCTAGAATTTTAGGGATTTGTGGATTGACATATAAATAAAATGATGGAAATTTACCATCATCTACATTCAATTTTGTTTTGGTATTATATGGAAATAGGCATGGTATTTCTGTCACCACTCTAGCCAAGTCATCATCAGCTCTAAACTCTACCATTTTATTGTCAGATCCCTTCATTCCATGTAAGATGGAAATGATGAAAAAGTAAGCAGTATCATCCCAAAGAAGCTTTCCTCGAGCTCATGTTTGGATACAAGGGAGATGGGTTCTGGGTTGGCTGATGAGGACCAAGAGGTAAAACTGAAGTCTAGAAAGCTGTGCACAGGAAGGATCAGGAAGGTGACACAGAGTATCATGCTTTCTGTACTAAGCAGGATTTACTACTTGTACTAGAGTTGTGTTTGACATCATAATCTACCAATGTACACTGGAAATCTCTGTACTCTGTGCCCAAAATGTTTCAGAGGTGCATATTGCCACTGTCCTAAAAAGATCACATATAATTTCAGTTTGACATAATGTCTCAGTGAATACTGTGGGTAATCTTGGGAAAAACCAACCATGTAACCTGTTATAATCATTTGTCAAAGCGGCTTGTACTGGTTGGAAACTTCAGAGAAGAAGGCAGGGTCCTCCTGCTCACTGCCTTTCTGCTTCCAGTTTCAGCTCCACACATTGTAAATGAAGACTCAAAGGACTACAATTGCTGACCGAGGTGACTGGAACCTGTCCTTCTTTATACCCACCACATACTCAGATGTCTGAGAAATATAAAAAATAAAATAAACAAGACAGAATTCTCAGTTCATTTATGCATCTTATCTTTGCTGTATACTCCTTACTGCCTTGCCAGTCATGGCCAGCTACTGACTTTTGAACCTTGCAGTATCAGCCTTTCTTTCCCATACCTGTATTAACTAGTTTTCAATGAAGAAGTCTTATACAGAATACAGTATATTTGCATGGCAATGACATTAACTTTTCCCTCATTTTGATGCTTGTAATGGCAAAAGGCTATGGTGTACCAGGTGCCAGATCATATTCTCCAGAGTGAACTGTATTTATATTATAAAGAATGGGTTTATAGAAGATTTCAAGACAAATTGAGATGAGTTGTTGCATTAAGGAGATTGAATGAATAAGAGTCAGAGACAATAGTTTATTAGATGAGAAAAGTGAACTTATCTAATAATTTAGCCACTCATGCCTCTTTGTCATTAATTTTTAAATTTTTATTTTGTTTTACACTTCCCTGTGCTAAGTCAGCTTCCTGGGAGTTCTGGAGTTTAGGCTTTAATTTAATGTATGAGTCCATTGTCAATAACAACCTTGCCTTTATAGACAAGAAGCAAACAGTAATCAAATTTAATATGATTAGTGCATTGGATTTTCAAAATAAGCCTCAAAGGTTGGTTTTTAGGAACTTAAAATATGTCTGGATAAGACACAACACACACACATACTCACATACCGCACACACACACACCCCACACACATATACCAACTGATACACCCTCCCTTTTATGTGTACACATACACATGAAGAAGAGGATGAAGAAGAGGAAGAGAAGAAGAGGAAAAACAAGAGAAGAAGCAGAGGATAGGCAGGAGAAATAAGAAGAGTTAAAACAGAGGAACAAAATTTACTCAAAAACAAACAAGAAGTTCAGCGAGATGGTTCAGTGGTCAAAGGAACTCACTACCACATGTAATGAACTACACTCAATTCCCTGGCCCTATATGGTGGATGGAGATGACTGACTCCCAAAATCTATCTACTCTCTGACTTAGCACCATGGCATTTGTGTGTGTGTGTGTGTGTGTGTGTGTGTGTGTGTGTGTGTATGCGATTTAAATGTAATTAAAATAAGTAATCAAATAAAAATAGATGAAAATATAATTTATTAAAGTAGCAGCACCTGCTGTGATCTCAGCAAAACTTGAAGAGGTTGCAAATGAGCTGGCCTTGCAGAGAGGAGAAAGAACTGGGACAGTATTTAAAACTGTCAGATTTCAAACACCACGCTACTTCTGTTCTTGTTATGACTCCTAACCTAAGCAAAAGAGATTTGCTGGTATCTGCTCTCTGCACCTAGGGAAGTCATCAGTGGAAAGCCATATAAAGAAGATATGTGTAATCAACAAGGAGAGAGGCACAGCAAGTGTCAGAGAAATTGGGTATATTCATGACTCTTAAAGAAAAGTGGATGACCAAAATATCTGAGCCTACTTCCCTGTCCTAGCCCAAAGTCATTTTCAGGTCTGAAGCCTACTTCCTAGTCCTAGTCTAAAATTTAGATTCCTGCCTGAAATTACTTCTTTGTTCTAGCCTAAGATTTAGATTCCTGCCTGAAATTACTTCTTTGTTCTCCTGATAAGCCCTTAGAAACAGTGATCACAGGAGTGCTCATGGAGTTTTGTTTATTGTCTTGCTTGTTCTTTGACTATTTGTGTTTATTGTCTTGCTTGTTCTTTGACTATTTGCATCTATTGTATTGCTAGTTCCTCAACCTAGAACTGACCTTAATACTCGTAATAAAAATGTATAAAAATGGTAATTAAAATGGTATAAAAGCAAAAAGGAGGAGGGGGATGAGATAGGGGGTTTCTAGGGAGGGGAATTGGGAAAGGGATGACATCTGAAACGTAAATAAATAAAATATCCAATAAAAAAAGAAAAAAATGAAAGAAAAAAAAAAACAGAAAGAAAGAAAGAAAAGTGGAAATGGGCCCAGACCTTTGAAAGTGACATTTTACACAACCTGAATGCTTACATGGTCTTTCAGAATTACTATGCATCTCTGGATTTACTTAGAATTTACTCTGCATTTTTCATTAAATAAATCACCATTAGAGTTGTCACAGACCCTGCCTTATCTGTCTTTATATTCATGCAACACTGTACACAGGTTTTCTTTATGATCCATACTTTGATTCAACCAGTATCATGAAAAATCAACAGACCTGAAAATATATTTACCATTCTTTATCTCATAAATATCTTTCTTAAAACTAAAGCCTGTTTTCTTAATTTTAGATAATAATCAGTAATCCAAATTGAAAATCATTTTACTGTTTTTTTCTAGGCTACTCCACGTTCCTTTTTAATGTAATAGCTGATGTCATAATCTAATTTAAAATAAATCATATTTAATACTGCTTAGCTTCTCCCTCAATCTGTCCTTGATGATTTGCTTGAGACACTTACACTTATATTAAATACCAGATTGTGTTTGTATACTTATATGTTGTCACATTCCCAATCTAACTACAACATCTAGTTCCCCCTTGTCCCATCTTGCTATTAAGCTGCCCTTATCTTTTGGCTCAGTTCTCATTGGGGGAATGTCATGTTAGTATCTTCTTTGTAGTCACTTACAGATGTGTATCTAACCCATAATATGCCACTGTTCATTCACACTAAATTTCCTTTCCTACCTGATTAGCTCCTGGATGGGTAAAAGTCACAGGTAGGACATGGTGGATTGGCCAGTACAATAGCCCTTTTATTGGTACTTAAGTTTGATTTCACAGAGTACCAGGGTCATAGATGTACAAGATGAGAAAGTAAAATTCCCTAGGAGTTTAATATTTCTAGAGAATTGAGACCTCTGCATGGATGAAGGGCTTTGAATCCAAACATGCAAAACAACAAAAGTGTTCTAGAGGTAGAGAAAGGAAGACCTCTTGTGCCAGTCATTGACTCTTTGCTCACTGACTGGATGCTTTAGAAGTCTTTGGGGCAAAGGACACATGAATGCTCAAGTACATGTAAACTTTTTTAGTCTTTAAGTCAATAGAAATACCTTGCAGATGCATAATAAATAAAGACAGAAAAATGCAAGGCCATGCTTGATTGGCTAACAGTATTAGAAATGAGAATGGAAGAATCTATTTTGCCAGTTATTCTGGCATACATAAAAGGCAATATAATTTATGACTAGATAAAGTTGTTAAAATGAAGAAAGAATATATATATATATATATATATATATATATATATATATGGCAAAATATATTTCAATTATCTGATACAAAGGGATCTGAGTCTTAAAGATGCATGAACTGCAAATTAGGCTGAGTAATACATTATGAGTGCTCTGGTCTGATATTCAGTTTTGTCCAGAAAACAGACTAATAGTCACTATCCTGCAATTTCAATATGATGAAGTGAGAAAATTGTCCTGAAGATTTTATTTTATTTGGAAATTCTAGAATTGATAAAGATTCCCTAAGAATTGTGTAGAGAATAAGAAAGTAAGTTCATAGAGAATATTTATACTTAGTAGATGGACAAGTTCAAGGTGAATGTAATTTTTGGGAAACTCTCTCAAGTTACTTGTGTAAAGATATGCTGCCTAAACCAGTGGAATCAGAGAAAAGAACAATTTAAAACTAGAGATTTTAGTGAACACTAAGACAAGCCAGGGTGCATCAAGGATACAAATGTAAATCAAAGAAACTGAAGGAACCCAGGGGAAAACAAATGGAGCCATGAAAATACAAGCAAGCCTGTTATCTGAATCTAATCTATGCATGCAAACATGCAGCATGGTGAATTTTCAGACAGAGGGAGCCTACATTCCATTATATTAAGTCAGATAAACAATAATAAAATCGACCCTTCTAAAACCTCCAGCTAATTTCTCCAAATGTCGATACGTACTCCAAATGAGCAATAACAACCCTCTAAGGATTTTCCCATAGCATAAAGCATTTAAAATATCAATTACCTAATAATTTAACACTTAATGAACTCATTAGTTGAAATGTTTATTATGCAATGATATTCTTTGATATTCAAAACAAATTATATTTTATTTCTACACTGCAATGAGCATAAGCTACAATGTAAATAAAACCCATTAAAGATTTTGTAATAATCACATTAAAATGCAAATAATACTTAGCAAAAAGAAAGAGGAAAAAGACATTTTTAAGATCATTGCTGCATATTATTTGAAAAAAATATTAGCATGAGATTTCAACGCAACAGCAGACATAAGCTCTAGGCACTATCACTGTAGAGGGATGCAGAAGTCAGAACATATAGATGTCTCATACAGAAAGTGTGATACCACAGAAGTAGAGCTAAAATATCACCTCAGAGTATCCCATATACTGTAACTTTAATGATTTTGCAAGGGCACATATATAAAAATTACTACAGTAAAATATCTACTTGGGCTTAGTAATCAAAGGTTGTCTTCTTTGAATACGTGAAAAGAAGTAAACCATCAAATGATCAATCAATATTACAAAGAGAATAGAATGAGGGACTGGATATAGTATGTTCTTGGTATATGCAAAGCCCTGGCTTTATTCTGAATCACTAAGCAGACAGTAAAGTTAAAATGAAAAGACCTAATTGAGGAAGAGACATGTCACTTGGATCACAGGAAAATAGTAGCCTTAATAAAGAATGAGTCAGCAAGTTTGTAGAAGTTGGACATGGTAGTACTTGCCCAGAATCCTGGAGGAATAAGAAAAAGATCAGGAGTTGAAGGACAATTCTAACTCTACAGTAAGTCTGAGGCTATCCTTGAAGGCTACATAAAACCTCATTTCTAAAGATCTGCAACTTTGGCACCATTAAGAGTCTCAACACTTAAGAATACTTATTACTCTTGCAGAAGACTAGGGATTGCTTCCAGAACCCACGTGGTTACTCACAACTACCTGTCACTCCAAATCCATCATCATCAGTCTGCTGGCTCCTTTCTTCTTATGGTCAAATAGCTCCTTCTGTTTTCATTTTGCTTCACATAATCTATTTTCTCCCCACTCCTGAAACTTTGTCCTTGCATCCCAAAGTCTCCCCTCAACTCTCATATACATATACAAGTAAAATGGTCAGTATAGGGTCATCATTCATTTTATACTGTATGGTCATATAATATCTCTCTATAATAGGCAGATATAGGTATAGCTATGAATATAGATAAATGCAGAGATAAAGATAGATATGATTTTAGAGTTCACATATAAGAGAAAAACATGGCTTCTGTGTTACTTAGTAAGGTTATTTTGATTAGCATAATAATCTCCTGTTGTAGATATTTTTCAACAAATTTTGTTTTACTATTCTTTATGGATCCATAAAATTCCCTTCTATCTGTACTATATTTTCTTTATCTATTCATTCATTCATCTACTAGTGGATATGCAGGCTTCTAAGCTACTTAGAGTAGTGCAGCCATAAAAAGTATCTCTGTGCTCTGTTGACTTAGGAATCATTTGTTTTCTTCCCATTACTACAATAATGTTAGCACACTCACATCAGATAAGTTTATTATGGATAATCACACTTATCCTCATCATCATCACCACTGCATTCAGTACCAGGGTTTAAATCAAGCCCTCACAAATGCATCACATCCCTAGTCCTGCATACGTTATTTCTAACTTGGATATTTGCTGTTACTCTTGATTTTTCTTCCCAAGTTGTTTTTCTCCACAGCTGATGTATGTGCCGGGTCAGTCCTAGAGTTACCAGCTCTCACTGCAAAGTTCACAAAGTTCCATCTCTTAGAAAAATCTTTAATAGCTTCTAGGAAAATTTAGAGTGAACTCCAAGCCCTTGTTTCTTCTGATGGACAATGGATGGCTGCAGTCTCCTTCCCCTCCCCTTACACGCATACCACCTACCATGTTCAGACCATCTAATTCCTACTCCTTCAGAATAACCTAGAAAATTATCCCTTAGGAAGCCATTCTTACTCAGATTTACTCCCACCACTTAAGAGACTGGGGAAAAAACAAAATGTTTTTCCAGCTCATCACCTCTCTATAAGTATGTGGCACCCATGAGAGAACCACATAAGCGATTTCTTGGGGACCTGGGGAAGATGTGCTCTCCACTTGAGTTTTATTAGTTTTTCCATCTAGGAGGAGTAGTAGCTAGAGTTTCTCCATTGATTGTCATGAAGGGATGGTAAGGAAAATAGCAAATATTCTTTCTGCTGTTAACATTGTTGAGTCACTAAACTTACACTAACATCATTCACAAGGAGAATGTACTTACATGAGGAAAATTCATAGCTAATCTCCCGGTAAGCTTATTGTTTTGATGTTCTGTGCTTTCAGGCAAAACTTTCATTCTCTAGTATTCAATGTTTAATCTTTTTGTCCCTAAAGAATAATATCTGATGAAATAACATCTCTGTAATTAAAACTGAGTAAACACAGTAATATTGTGAATGAATAAATACACACTAAGTTGTATATTCTATTTACAGTATTTATAACATTAAACATTGCAAATTAAGTTACATTATTTCACTTTATGAGTAGTAAAATACATATTCATCTTTTGATGAATATAAAGCAATTCTGAAAAATATATAAATCCGTTTAACTTGCAAATTGGATTTATAGATAGATATTTTTTTTCCAATATAATCCTCTAAATTTCTTGTGACCATCTTTTGTTAATTCTTTACTAAAATTTATGAATAATATTTAAAGAATTGAATCTCAAGAGGGATTTACATTAAACAGAGTATGATTTATAATATTATTATATGAGTTAAAATTTTTTGGTTTAGTTTAGCTAAGAAAGAATAACATCATTTTTTTTTTACTACAAATGTATCCAATATAAAACTCAACTAAAGATATTAAGATGATTTATTTTATTCAAAGACTAAGACTAATATAAGAATATTAGGGTGTCTCTGAGAAGTTCAAATTATTTCTTAGGGTGCTAGGGTTCTGTGTAGAGAGTAAATGTGTATATTTGGCATGAACATTGCCATGTCAAGGATGCAGTGTCTCAGACACCGGAACATAGAAAGGCCTCCCTTGAACCAGGGTTAACTGGATAAAAGTTCTTCCGCTGGTCTGAGTACAGTCAGTTGGCAGAGTATGCAGAAAGTATAAACACATTAACTGCAGCTTGAGGCTGTACCCCTACAGAGATCCTCTGATGAGATCAGCTAACCTACTACTCAGTCAGCTTAGATCTAATATATGGCTGTGTTTCTGAGGTGCAGCTGCTATTCTACCCGAGTGCACTGCCATAACAATACCAGCTTTTATCATTTATCTGTTATTTCTTAATTTCTATTTCACCCAACTCAGGTCAACCCCAAAGCCATACAGGTTGAGGCAGCCTTGGAGATTGAATAGTGACCAAAACTGCCCAGATCCAACCAAGTCTTGTCTTACACATTTGAAGAGTAAAATCTACAAACCACAGAGCATTAGTTTCAGAGAAATTTGCTAGAGATTAATAGGGAAGAAAAAGAGGAGGAGGGACAACAAAACAATGAAAAAAAGAACAAGAAAAACAACAAAAATAAGAGGAAGGAGAGGAGGAGGAGAGAGAAGAGTGGGAGGAGGAGGGAGAAGAAAAGGGGGAGGGGAGGGGAAAGAAGGGAGAAGGGGGAAGAAGAGGAAGAGGAAGAGGAGGAAGAGGAGGGGAGGAAGAAAGAAGAAGGAGAAGGAAAAGGAGGAGGAGGAGGAGGAAGAGGAGGAGAAGGAGGAGGAGAAGGAGGAGGAGGAGGAGAAGGAGGAGGAGAAGGAGGAGGAGAAGGAGGAGGAGGAGGAGGACGAAGAGAGACAGACCGACTGACTGACATACAGGCAGAAAGAAGAAAGACAGACACACATACACATAGAGAGACAGACAGAGATAGAAAGAGGAAGGAACTGAACATCAGCAGAGCCACAGGGTCTCAGTAAATAGGAAACTCTGAGCTGCTCTGTAAGGCTTTTTAAAGGATTTATGGTAGAGCCTTGGATGATAGATGTAGCCAGTAGTCATGTACAGCCTTTAGACGGAGTGCTCACCTAGGACACAAAAGAAAGAGGAAGCAGAGTCTTCTCTTGACTCTCTAGCCTGCAGCAAGGATATTCTCAGAACTGGTTTCAATCTCTGTTTTTATCAACAATGAAACCAGCAAACAAGACAGACCTTGATCTAAACTCCTTACTAAATGTGGTAATAAGGACAAAGCATACACGCATGGTAAAGGCACACCACAGAATTCAGCACCAAAATGCCTGTGTACTAAGTGGCATATTTACCTAACCCGCCCTTACAGCCCAATTTGTAGCTGTCAATGTAAGTGTACTTCTATAAACAAGATTTAAAACATCAAATGTGATGGCCATTTTTTTTATTTCATAGGAATCTGGGGAGTATAAAAAGTAGCTTGAGTATTCTTATTGTTATTTTAATTATTTAGTCTCAGAAGTACAGGATAGTTATTAGGAATGCAAGTTACTGAAATTGTGTTAGCAAAAACATTCTTACAAACATCACTGTGTAGAGTTAAAAATTATAAAAACCATTTTATGAAATATATACAGGCTTTTTCTTTACTCTAGACCTGAGCAAAAGAACGCAAGTTCCAGAAAGTGGAACTGTATGTAAGATTTCAGGCCTTCACTGCCCCAGGATACATGCCAGGTGAGGACATTATCCCTGAATCAGAGGACACTTGCTGGATTAACATTCCTCAAGCCTCAGGGAAGAAAAATAGTTAATCTGAAATAGTTGGTAAATGACAGGGCGGGGCACAGTGACGTGGTAAAGCTACATTCTTGAGAAGAATGAGTGTGCAGAGTGATTTTCACATGACTCTAAATCATTTAGGGTGGGTTCCTCTGAAATGTTCCACTATTTTTATGTTATGTATCCTTAACAACCCCTCACCCTCTCCCACTCCTCTGGTTTGTGGTTTTTCCCTTTAAAAACCCTCCTCAGGCTTCGTCAAACTCTACTCCTGCGCGGGTGTGAAGTTTGACCGCTGGCTGCCAGCTCTCTTCCCTAATAAACCTCTGCTGATTGCATCCAGGTCCAGTATCTTGGAGTTTGTGGGTGGTCACCACTTCCTGAGACTTGAGTAAGGGTCTCCCGAGTTTGGGGGTCTTCAACTTCAATAGACAACTTTGTTTTTAATGAACCCACACAATAAAATGAAAACTTTGCTTTAAAACAGTGACCAGAATAACCTGCAAGAAAGAGAGAGAGAGAGAGAGAGAGAGAGAGAGAGAGAGAGAGAGAGAGAGAAAGAAAACACAAACATTAACTTTAAACCAGAAGTCCAGATGTGGCTCCCAGAAGGAACTTTGTGATTTATTACTTCAAATGACCTCTTTTTATTTTTGATGAACTGATAAAGGTTTTATTGACAGAAAATCAATATATGGGTCAAATGACAAGTTTGCTGACACCATGCTTAACTGAAAATTATAGTGTTATTAACACTGTAACCGAAGAACATTCCCAAACCAAGCACTCCATTTCTCCCCTGAACTGAGGACAGAGAAACACACAGTGGTACTTAAGGAAGTGTGCGTGGTTCGGACTACTTATCTGTCAAAATATGAGGAGTAAAAATGGAATGTGGCAGAGTTTTAAAAAGAAAACAAGCAAACAACAGAAGGAGACCCTAAGCTCTATGCTTCAGAAGAAGGGGTCCAGAAGGAATAGAGAACAGGGTGAAGTTGCTCAAAACACACTGCATGCAGGTCTCAAAGAACTGAAGAAAACAGAACAGAAACCCCTACAAAAACTGTCCATAATGGCTGGCTGTAACTAAACACCATGGAAAAGAAAGCAGTCCCATCTCTGTGAAAATATGCCCTTTCACTCTACCATAAATACTACAATGTCCTTAAGTAAAAATTTAGTCTTACAGTTTTAGACAATTCCTGAAAAATATTAATTTTGTAATGATTAACTTTATTCACCAAATCAGTAGAAATTATCACAAAGTAACACAAATTAGGATGTGAGAAACAAGCAAACATTCTTAATGCCTTCATTCGCACCTAAAGTATTACATACTCATGAATTTATTGGGCAGAGGTGAAGTGTAGAGTATCTAGAAAACCAAGAACTCCAAATATCCTCCCAAAACATCTTAAGCCTCCTCTGCTTTGGGACTCTCTCCCTGCTCATGGAGACAGGCACACAAATAGTTCTGCAAGCTTTTGCTGATAGGAATGAAAGAAACAACTTTCACAACAGAACCAAGACTGACTCTTGGAGAGACATATTGGATGGAATACATAGAGTATGCCTTGCTAAGACATGACCAGAGAAGGACTTTAAAAAAAAAAAAAAAACAAACAGCCTTCCTGCTAGCCCAGCAGTGAGTTTCTGACCCAGGAAAGAAGTTTTAAAAAGCCTTGGATAAGATAACTTATTGCATCTGAACATCAACAAGAAGCTGATGAGGCTGGACCACTATAAACTACCAAATGGAAAAAGTTAACACCTGAGCTGGTTGGGGCTAGAAGTCCCCAGGGTTTGCATTCCTTCTATGCTATGCTCAACCAATTACCTGGCAAAAGTCAGGTAGGCCTGGCTTGCTAAAAAAAAAAAAAAAAAAAAAAAAAAAAAAAAAAAAAAAAGGAGCTGTTGGTGTTTGGCCTCTCCCCCTCTGCCCCTTCCTCTGTACCCCTCTGTCCCCTGCCCCCTCTTCCCCAGACCCTTCTCCTCCTCTGACCCCCTCCCTCTCTCTCCCTCTCTCCCTCTCTCCCTCTCTCCCTCTCTCCCTCTCTTCCTCTCTTCCTCTCTCCTCCTGTCCCTGCTTCCCCGCTCTCTTTCTCCCCCACCTCTACGTGTTCATGGTTGGCTGGTACCTCAGGAAGAAGGGCCCTCCAAGGGCCCTCCAAGGCACCCCTCCCACCTTATCATAAGGTTTTCTACAAAACATATTCTTGGCTTTTTATAAAACACAACACCTAGTGCTTTGAAGGCCATAGGAAGAAGAAAGTCTTAAAGACTTAAAGTCTTAAAGACTTATTGTCTTGCATTAGGAGTCAGAGGTCACATATTTGAAACAAAAGGAGTAAGTGAAATTACTAAATTTAAACCCACATGGAAGAGGGGGTGGGGGGGAGACAGAAAGATGATTTTAGAGATAATTACTTACTTTCCTTTTTTTTTCTTAGTCTGGCTATTTATCCAAAAAGACTAACTATGGTGAATTCCAACCTAGGCAATTTTATTACAGTAATGTCAGTTAATGAAGAAAGTTATGTCCCAATGTACAATTTATTTATTGTTTATGCATCTATTAGTTCAGAAAAAAAAAACTTAAAAGAGAAAATGTATCAGTATATTCCTTTCCTACCTAGGGAAACTCTTTAACAACCTTAGAAAATTGCTTTTAGGATTAGGCTCATTTTACTAATCTAGGAAATAGATTTTGTATTCACAAGGAATCTACTTGTAAAATCTCTCTGCAGGTGCAACTGCAGGTGTCCTGAAGCCTTCCAGGTAGCCAGGGGAACCTGCCAGGGGGATCTTATGTCATCTGCAACACCTTTTAGGGTAAGAACCTCCTGGGCCAAGAGGGTTATTTCTGCAGAGAAAAGAATCCTATTCGGTCTTGCAGCATTACTTTGTCTATTCCTTCTTTTGAATTTTCAACAAA